>NW_026125379.1:50000-153418 GCF_943737965.1 Phodopus roborovskii | reverse complement strand
CATCGTATATTGGGGATACACCATAAAGGCTTGCTTGCCACACATGCCTCAACTAGTCTCTGGCATCTGTTGTGAACATTTAAAGCGCTGGAAAGGTTGAACTGTCACTGTCTTCAGGATAAGCTCTTTCTTTCTTAGGAAGGTTCCTTCCATCTCAGTCTGGAATTTGTGATTGTGCTTGTCACTTTTGGGAAAACAGGAGATGCTATCCTGGCGGGAGATTTCCAAAGGTGACAAGAATATATCTCCAGAATTCTTTCTGTTTTGAACAAAAGGCTCCTTTTAACTTTTGAATGGCCAGGAAGACACTAGTGTCCTGCAACTATTGGAAATCCCTATTATATTTAAAGGCTACTTATAGTATTTATTTGCATCTATATGTTTGCACATTGCCTACAGAGACCAGAAGAGTACATTGAAGTCCTGGAACTAGATTTACAGGGGTCGTGAGTCACCAGCACTGTGGGTTCTAGGAATTGAACTGGGGTCCTCTGGAAGAGGCAGTATGCACTTCTTAACCTCTGAGCCACCCTCTCCAGCCCTGCCACATGTATTTAAGGAGTAATTTGTTTCAGTGGTAGCTTAATGCTTTGCTTGCAGTGTCCTTTTTGTAGGGCAGGGTATTGAGCCTCACCTGTGGTGTCGGAGGGGAACTGTACCAGATGGCTTCTTTCGGAGTCACCAAGGTCAGTCACTGATGGGCTTCTGATGGTCATCTTGGGACTTGAGGAGAGTGCTTGTGTTCATGTTGATACACTCCTTGAGTAGAGGCACAGAATCTTTTGTTCATCATCAGGGAGCAGGTGGGCACTTAACAAGATTCAATCAATAGTTTTTGCTCTACATTGGACCGTGGGCTTCAGGAGCTTCCCTGGAATCACAGGGAAAGATGTGTTTCTAACCCTGTTTTATTTATAGAAGATTCTGTGGACTGTTTTCTAGACCACTTTTGTTTTAAATACTGGAAATGACACTGACCCATCTAAGGTGGTGGCTGGGGGTCTGGAGGGTCCCTTTCCCCCTTGCCTTGAGTTGCTTATAGTGCTAATTTGTCCCATTTCACTGCTGAGGAGGGCAGGCTGTAGGCCTGCCTAAGCCTACTAGCCTTCTTAATGCCTTGAGCCCACACCCCGTCTCCCTCTATATTTCTGAGAACTTACAGGGCCCTCTGATGTTTCCCTGGCCATTCTACACTTGAAGGGAACCTTTTTCAAGAAAGAAGCAGAGATTCTGGGGAAGCAACTCTTTGTCACCATTGAAATGAGAAGAGAGCCGTTTCACTGTGAAGAGCATAGCTCACTGGCTTGGAGCAGTGGAGGGGCATAGCAGACATCACTCTGCATACCAGATACCTCTCGTCTTTCACATATCCAGTTTCTCACACATACACGAGTCCTCTTGTGGTTTTTCTTTCCCCATGGCTTTGGACTCCCTTATTCCCTCACTTCCTCTACCCTCCTGACATATTCGTGCAGAAAAGTGTGGCATGCCCCCTTGTTCCTGCGTGCAGGAAGATTCTGGGGCAGATACCGGTACTGACCCCAATGGACTCATCAGTCTCCACACAGCAGGGAGGGAAGTGAGTTAGCACCTACCCATTTACTGGCTGTGAGGGGGGGAGTGAGGGGGCTACCTGGGTTCTTTGGAACAAACATGACTATTTACCCTGTCTCTGATGTGTCCTTTGCCTCTCAGGTCACTGAGAAACCTCGACTCCTCTTCTTCATTATTTATTCATTCGCTAGCTTTCTGTTTTGACTGCATCAATCTAGACGGAATTTAGTTTGGGGCCTTGATTTCACCTATCCAAAGAGGCCATCTGGAGTCCCTTTCCTGGAGGGAAGAACAGTCGCTTTCCTTATAGCAACGTGATGCCTCTCTGATGGGAAAATAAGGTTTTATTTAAAGGGCAGTTATCTCCTTGGAAACACTGCCTTCCCCCTATAGGGCCATGAGGAGCGAGTGTGGGAGTTGTTTTGCATTGGCCTCTGGGAGAATATCGAGTAGCAAGCTGCCACATGGTGATCTAGCTTCTTTACACAGCTCATGTCACATCAGTTTTTTTTTTTTTTTTTTTTTTTTTTTTTTTTTAATTTGCTTGCTTGTCTGAGGCAGGGTTTCACTAGCCAAAGGCAGCCTGCAACTCACTATATAGCCTTAGACAGGCCCTAAATGTGGAGCAACCTTCCTGCCTTAGCCTTACTACTGCTGGGATTACAGGCATGAGCCACCACACCCTTATTCTCATTTCATTATGATTTTCTCGCTTCCCCCTTCTTTCTCCTCTTCCTCCTCCCCTCTTTCTTTTATCCTTTTCCAATGGTAAAGCCTTATACTCATCAGTTACACATTTTGTCTAAAGAAATACTGTGTTTGTTCTGTCCCAGACACCATCCTAGGCACCATTTATGAATGGACACTCTTGATTGAGTCAAGGAAGAAACCCTGCTGGGTACTGACATGACTTGGTTACTTCCTCCTTTACCCTCAAGTGAACTCTGGCCTTGGGGGCTTTGCCATGGAGCTAAAATTATAAAACTATTTTTTTTTTGTATTTTACCATGTTTATTTCTTCTTGGCTTGTGTATACATGTACATGGTATATGCATGTGTGTACATATGTGTGTATAGGTGTGCTTGCCATTGTGCACCCATGTGAAGGCCCGAGGTCAACTTTGAGTATTTCCTCTGTTGCTCCTCGTCTATATTTTTTTTTTTTTTTTTTTTTTTTTTTTTGAGCTAGGGGCTGTTACTGGATAAGAAGCTCATCATTTCAGTTAGGACATTGGACGGCAAACCCTGGGATCTGCCTGTCTCTATCCCCTCCTCCCTCTAGTGCTCGGATAACTTTAATTGCACTGGGGTCCCAGCTCAGGACCTTATGATTGTACAGCAAGTAATTACCCCACTGAGCCACCCCCCACCCTTACCAGCTTATTTCTAAGATTATCTATTGTATATAGCAATTGTTCATATTTCTTTCAAAATCTAAATAGCTCTATTTTTAAACTTTATGATATATATTACTTATTATAGACTATTTATATGTAATATAATACTAGGGTGGGTGCCAGGACAGAATAAAATCATGTTCTGATTGGACTGAGTAAAACTTAGATATCCCACTTAGATGTATCAGCAGAGACCTAGGTAGTCCCCATGATGACAAGTGGGAGAGGGATGTGGGAGCCCAAATGGGGGTGCCTGGCTTAAGTCTGGATCTTACTTACATAGACCATCCTCATAGCCTTGGGCAACTTATTTTCCCCTTTGAGCCTTGGCTTCCTCCTTCATGTGTGATGAACACACAGTTGCTCTGAAGATAAGAACAATCTTTAGAAAAATTCCTAGGAGTTGGTAGAGGGATTGCACGTTTGTCTTTAGGTTGTAATTGTGACATTTCATTCACTTATTTATTTTTATCTGTGACAGGGTCTCATGTTGCCTGACTGATTTCAGTTTTATTATGTAGCTGAGAATGATCTTGAACACCCCCCTCTGTCTCCAACTCCTAAAGGCTGGGATTTAGAGTCAGGAGCCATGATGCCCAGTAGCAATATTGTATTGAATTAAGGATATATTATTTTAACAATGAAAAACATGACTACATAGTCAACAATGAACAAGACAGCATGGCCCCTGCACTCAGAGCATCAGGCTGTGAGACAGAACCTATTTCCCAAAATTTCCTGGAGCTTGAGCTAGAGAGTGGGGTCATAGGCATGAGTGGGTTTTGACAAGTAGTCCTCATTTTTATTGAGGACCAGAAACAGATTCACAAATGATAGGAAAAGTGGTGTAAGCTGAGCTGGGGAAAGTGTGCATGGGTTAGCCTGGGAGCCAAACATGGGCACTTGTTCTCTGGACAGAGGGAGGGCCTGCTCTTCTGCTTGGGGATTCTCTGCAGAAGCTGACCAGGCAAATGAACTCATCCGCCAAGCCCGCTCCAGTTTACAGCAGTCATAAAGGGTTTCATCCCTCCCAGTTCTGGGCCGCTCTTTTACAATGCTGATCTTTCTTCCTGTTTTACATGTCAGCCAAAACCCTTTCTTTTCCACACTGCCTGCCATTCTCAGGAGCTGGAAGGATACTTCCAGAAGTGATTGTAGGTCTACACCCTCACTTTTTCCTCTCTGATGTCCACCACTCACCATTCTCTCAGCTCCCAGGGAATGAATACATACATAATATGAAACAATCTTGTTTTACATATCAATCCCAGTTCCCTCACCCTCCCATCCTCCCCTGGTCCCCCCCCACCAATCCCCACCCCATCCCCTTTCTGCTCCCCAGGGATGGTGGGGCCTTCCATGGGGAGTCTTCAAAGTCTGTCATATCATTTGGAGCAGGGCCTAGGCCCTTCCCCATGTGTCTAGGCTGAGAGAGTATCCCTCTATGTGGAATGGGCTTCCAAAGTCCATTCATATACTAGGGATAAATACTGATCCACTATCAGAGGCCTCATAGACTGTCTAGTCCTAACTGACACCCACATTCAGGGGATCTGGTTGGTCCTATGCTGGTTTCCTAGCTATCAGACTAGGGTCCATTAGCTGACCTTGTTCAGGTCAGCAGTTTCCGAGGGTTTCTCCAGCCTGGTCTTGACCCCCTTTGCTCATCACTCCTCCCTCTCTGCAACTGGGTTCCAAGATTTCAGCTCAGTGTTTAGCTGTGGGTGTCTGCTTCTGCTTCCATCAGCTCTAGGATGGCATATAAGGTAGCTATCAATAAAAAAACATTACCAGGGAAGAGCATTAAACGTAGCCTCTCCACTATTGCTTAGATTGTTAGTTAGGGTCATCCTTGTAGATCTCTGGACATTTCCCTAGTGCCAGATTTCTCTTTAAATCTATATGGTATCCTTTTTCTTTCTCTCCTCTATTCTTGCCCTGACTCAATCTTCCTGCTCCCTCATGTCCTCCTCTCCCCTCCTCTTCTCCCCTTCTATTTCCTCCTAGCTCCCTCTCCCCTCCCCCCATGCTCCCAATTTGCTTGGAAGATCTTGTCCAGAGGACCATGTATGTCTCTCTTAGGGTCCTCCTTGTTTCCTAGCTTTTCTCCCAGGGATTCTTTATTGTCCCTCAAATGAGGAATGTGTTCTGTTATGATCATCACTATTTTTCTCCCATGAGTCTTACTTGGTGAGGTGAGAAAGGCCAGGTTGGGTGCCGTATTAGACGGCATGCTCATTCCTTTACATTTTTGGTTCCCTTTGAAAGCTAGGGTTGGAATTAGGATGGAGTGCAAAGTACTATTTGTGCGAAGGCAGCCAGATGGCTTCATCAGCTTTCTGCTTCATTCCCACTCATCACTCCAAGCCAGAGATTCTCTGTGGATGGCGTGTCTTTCTTTCTGCTTTCCTTGTTCTAAAAGCTACTCTCATTTGAACGACATAACCTCACCTGTAATCCCCAGTGCTATGCTTGACAAGAGCTATAGAAACTTACTTTTTTTTTTAAATTTTTTAAAATAGCATTCATTCCTGCTCTACTCTCAGATTTACTTATGAAATGGACTGCTTTAAAAAATCCTCCCTTGCCTCAAGGTCTGACTATTAACTTACCAGGACAGCTCCTTCTGGTCTCAGGAGCCACAGACTTCTGGAATTCTCACTCTGAAAATACAGGATGGTGTTTTGGATTCTCTTCCCCAGTGTGCTCAGAAAAGATTGTAATAATTGTTTTAGCTGATTCCATGTGTGTGTGTGTGTGTGTGTGTGTGTGTGTGTGTGTGTGTGTGTGTGTGTGTGCACATGCCACTCAGCATGTGCAGAGAGAGATAAGAGGACAATGTCAAGTGTTTGTCTGAGGCAGGGTCTCTTATTGTCCATCACAGGCTAGCTGATGCAGTAGTTTCTGGGGATCTTTCTGCCTTTGCCTCCATCCTGCTGTAGAAGTGTTGTAATAACACACATGTGCTACCATGTGTCTGGCTTTATATGGGTACTGGGGATACGAACTCAGGTCCTCAAGCTTGGACAGCAAGCGCTTTTCCCACTGAGCTGCCTCTCTTGCTCAAAAGACTATGGTTCTTTATCAGAGAACTTCTGACAACTGATATCTGCTTGCTCATTTATCATCATCTGAGGTCAGGGGAGCCTACTGTGTTCACAGCTCCTCTGTCATGCTCAGCAAAAATGTCCACAAGTAGTGTGAGCTCAACAAATACTTTTTTTAAATTTAGATATGAGACAAGGTTATTTTACATGTCAATTCTAGTTCCCTCACCCTCCCATCCTCTCCTATCACACCCCATCAAACCCCAACTCATCCCCTTTATGCTTCCCAGGGGAGGGTGAGGCCTTCCATGGGGAGTCTTCAAAGTCTGTCATATCATTTGGGGCAGGGCCCAGGCCCTCTCCAGTGTGTATAGGCTGAGAAAATATCCCACTATGTGGAATGGGCTCCCCAGTGTCCATTCATTTACTAGGGAGAAATACTGATCCATTACTAGAAGTCCCATAGACTGCCCCATCCTCCTAACTAACACCCACATTCAAGGGTTCTGAGTCAGTCCCATGCTGGTTTCCCAGCTAATAGACTGGGTGCATGAACTCCTCCTTGTTCAGGTCAGCTGCCTCTGTGGGTTTCTCCAGCCTGGTTTTGACCCCTTTGCCCATCACTCCTCCCATTCTGCAACTGGATTCCAGGAATTAGGCTAGTATTTAGCTGTGAGTGTCTGCTTCTGCTTCCATCAGCTACTATATGAAGGCTCTAGGATGGCATATAAGATAGTCGTCAATCTCATTATTGTGGAAGGGCATTTAAAGTAGCCTCTCCACTATTGCTTAGATTGTTAGTTGGGTTCATACTTTTAGATTTCTGGACATTTCCCTAGTGCCAGATTTCTCCTCAAATCTATAATGGCTTCCCCTCTATTACAGTATCTCTTTTTTTGTTGTTCTCTATTTCCCTTGACTCAATGTTCCTGTTCCCTCATGCCCACCTGTCCCCTCCTCTTCTCCCCCTTCTCTTTCTCCCAATTCCCTCTCCCCCTCCCTCCATGCTCCCAATTTTCTAGGGAGATCTTGTCCCTTTCCCCCTTCTCCAGGGGACCATGTATGTCTCTCTTAGGGTCCTTGTTGTTTCCAGCTATTCTGGCAGTGTGAATTGTAATCCTTTGCTCTAAAATCCATATAGGAATGAGTGCGTACCATGTTTGTCTTCTTGTGACTGGGGTTCCCTCACTCAGGATGGTTTCTTCTAGTTCCATCCATTTCCCTGTGAATTTCAGGATTCCATTGTGTTTTTCTGCTGAGTAATACTCCATTGTGTAAATGTACCACATTTTCTCCATCCATTCTTCAGTTGAGGGGCATCAGTTGAGGTTGCTTCCAGATTCTGGCTATTACAGATAATGCTGTTATAAACATAGTTGAACAGATGTCCTTGTTTTACGAATGTGCCCTAAGGGTGGAAATTACTGATCTTGGAGGTAGACTAATTCCCATTTTCCTGAGGAACCACCATACTAATTTCCAAAGTGGCCGTACGAGTTTGCACTCCCACCAGTAGTGGAGGGAGTGTGTCCCTTTCTCCACATCCTCTCCAGTATAAACGTCTTTGGTATTTTTGATTTTTAGGCATTCTGACAGGAGTAAGATGGTATCTCAGAGTTGTTTTGATTTGCATTTCCCTGATAGCTAAGAGTGTTGAGCACTTTCTTAAGTGTCTTTCAGCCATTTTAGATTCCTCCATTGAGAATTCTTTATTTAGTTCTGTACCAATTGGATTATTTGGTGTTTTGGTAACTAGTTTCTTGAGTTCTTTGTATATTTTGGAAATCAACCCTTTGTCAGATGTGGGGTTGGTGAAATATCTTTTCCCATTCTCTGGGCTGCCGCCATTTTGTCTTGTTGACTGTGTCCTTTGCCTTTCAGAAGCTTCTCAGTTTGGAGGTCCTACTTATTAATTGTTGATCTCAGTGTCTGTGCTACAGGTGTATGTTCAGGAAATGGTCTCCTGTACCAATTTGTTCAAGGGCACCTCCCACTTTCTCTCTCTAAGAGGTTCAGTGTTGCTGGGATTATGTTGAGGCCTTTGATCCATTTGGACTTAAGTTTTGTGCATGATGATAGACATGGGTCTATCTGCAGTCTTCTACAAGTCAGCATCCAGTTATGCCAGCACTATTTGTTGAAGATGCTTTCATTTTTTCCATTGTATAATTTTAGCCTCTTGTCAAAAATCAGGTGTTCGTAGGTGTGTGGGTTAATATCAGGGTTTTCAATTCCATTCCATTGGTCTACCTGTCTACTTTTTGTGCCAATATCACACTGTTCTCAGGACTATAGCACCATAATAGAGTTTGAAGTCAGGGATGGTGATGCCCCTGGAAGTTCCTTTATTATACAGGGTTGTTTCTGCTATCCTGAGCCTTTTGTTTTTTCCTATAAAGTTGAGGATTGTTCTTTCAAGTTCTGTGAAGAATTGTGCCAGAATTTTGATGGGGATTGCATTTAATCTGTAGATTGCTTTTGGCAAGATTTTTTACTATGCTCAACAAATACTTAAATAAGTGAGTGAATAACAACTGCCTGTATGAGGCTGCTTCTATATGGGCTTGGTTTTGGTCTATTTCCTTGCTGTGTGATCTCATTTTCACCCATGCGATAGTTCTGCTAAAGATGCATTGAAAATAAAACACTAGCCTTAGTTTCATGTCATCTCCATGCCCAAGATGTTTCTGTAAGCATGGCATCATTTTCTCTGTTGACATGGTAACTGGTGGGTGAGACTCAAAGTGGTACAAAGGGGCTATTTTCCAGGAGAAAACTCCACATAGGTGAGTCAGTGGCTAAGACAAGGGTGTTGAGAACAGGGTAAAATGAATCAAATCCAGATGTGGACTCATCAAAGGACTTGTTAATGCTTCAGTTCTTGGTTCCTCGTCTGTGAAATAGAATATGACTTAGTTCACATAACAGGTATTGTTAGGAACTAGCAGCCAGCTGACCCCTGCCCCCCAACGATGGGCGGGACACTCATGGCCGTGTCATCACTACGTCAGCCTTACCTGGCAGCTCAAGCTTTACCTGGCTGCCAAAGGACTCAGTTAAGCATGCGCAAGCCCCCCTTTTAAAGCAAGTTCGCCAAGCTCACCACTTTCTCTTGCTCTCTCTCTCTCTCTGGTTTCTCTCTTGCCCTCCCTCTTGCCCCCCTTGCTCTCTCTCTCTGCCCCCAACTCTCTCTCTCTCTTTCTCTCTCTCTCTCTCTGCCCCCCAGCTCTCTCTCTCTCTCTCTCCTGCTTTTGGTTGGCTGCCAGCTACCCCGTCTTTCTCTCCCCTCTCTCAATAAACTCCACGTGGGCGCTGAGTCTCGTGTTTGTGTTTCTGAGGCATAAGTTGCATCGAAAGAACAACAGGTATGACTGTTAATTGCCATGTCTAGAAGTGAAGAATAAACAAAACAGACAAAGCTGAGCACAGAAGGATCGTATGAGCAATGGCCTGTCTCAGACGCATGTACTGCTTGCAAACAGAAAGCTCGAATTAAGTAACTTGAGTGTTGATGCTTGGGAGGCAGCGCTGACACTGAGTGTGTCCTCAGTGCATACAGCTGTGTGGCAGTGAGTGCCGGTGTTAGTAGCCTGTGAGGCCGCTTCCTTCTTCTCCCCTTCATCTGAGGCACTGGAGAAACAATAGGGTCTTCTTAGGGGGGTGGCAAGCAGAGCACTCTTCTCACCCTTGCTGTCTTGAGAAGCCCTCGTCAAAGGGCACTCCTAGCCTGTCTTCCATCAACCTCCCCATTGCTACCATATTAGATGCCTTGGCTCAGGGCAACTCTGCTCACCTTAGCCTGTTAGCAGGGACCATAGTAGACAGGTACCAGGTGATTGAGGAAGAACGCTCAAGTTGAGGTCGAAGATCAACAATGCTTTCCAAATTTCCCAAGACATTATTAGAGTTAAGCCAACTGACGTTAGTCCTGATCTAGCATGACATGTCAGCATGAAGGCCATTTTGAACTTGGACTTGCTGGTTTCAAAAAATGAGACCACTTGAGGGATGTTGTAAGACGGTGTGGCTGGCATCCTTCACTCCCAAAGAAGCATTCCCAGAGAGGCGGATTGTTTGGGTATTTAATTCTGTTGCTGTCTCCCTGGTATCACCTTCAGAATTAATATGGTTTTCATCAAGTTTACACGAATATTTGATCATTCAAATGAATATGCTGTATCAGAAATATTTTCTGCCTCACAGAGGAGAATAGATGTTAAGATTCGGGAAGTGGAATGATACTGAAATAGCTATACACCTGAAGTTTATCACATTTCATTACAACAACCATAATGATAAGAATGGGTGCACCAGTAAAGAACTTTTAGCATTTATGTTTTTATGTATGTAGCTATATGCATATGTATATAATCTGACATATATAATGTGTGTTGACATGTTGTATGATATATGTGTATATATAAGATATGTACACCCACATACTTATATGAGCAGAATGGTAATTTAGTTCTTTAAAACATTTGTCACCTGCCAAATATATAAATGACTTAGAACAGCCCTTTGGACTTGTAAATTATTCTGGGGACTGATGGTAATGTGAATGTGATCAGCCGTTTTGACCTCTCCCATTTTGCCCCAGTTGATGGATCAGTCTGTCATGACATCACTCACTAGACATCCATAGCCTTACAAATCATTCCGTCACTACACGCTGTGTGTAATTACAATGGGGTGATTTTAAAATTGAATTACTATTAAGACTTCCAGGTATGCCTGAATAAGGACGTCAGCTTCCCAAAAAGCATCTATAAAGGAGAAAAAAGTTGACTAAAGCATCTATTTCAGTGTCCTGGGAATTCATGCAACAACTCCAGAAGGCTTTATTCTTGAATAGCCCCCGAGACCAAGTGAGAACAATGGAAGTCCATGGTGTCTTGGACTGACGTTGCTCTCCCCAGTTCAGCTGAGGTGAATTGTATGGTCCATTGGGGTTCTTCAGAGAAACACAGTCAGGGTGGGGGATTGCCCTGCTCCCCCCCTCTCCAGGGAGATTTAGTATAGGAACTGTTTGAGTCTTAGAGAGTTATGAAATCCCTCGGATTTCTCTCTGTAATCTAAAGAACCAGGAAAGCTAATGGAACAGCTTGAAGGCCAGAGAGCCATGACCCATCATGGTGTAGATGCTGATTTGAATCTCAAGACCTGTGGACTAGAAATGCTGGAGGTGGAAGATCAATTTAGCTTTTCCAATTATACAAAATGCAACCTTCATCATTTGTGTTTCATTCAGAACCTAGTATGTGTGGATGACACCAATCCATAACGAGGAGAACTTTAGTCAGTTCACCAATTCGAATGTCAATCATATTCAGAAGCATCTCTCTCTCTCCTTCCCTCTTTCTATCTCTCTCTGTTTCTTTGTCTCTGTCTCTGTCTCTTACACACACACACACACACACACACACACACACTGTTTAAACAGATACTAGGCATCCTATGGTCCAGTCAATTTGACATATCAAATTATTTTCATGGGGGTTTGCTAGGTTTGACACAATGGGTCAGCCAGTGGTGTTACTGGAGAAGGTGGTCACCTGAATAACCAGCCTGGAGAGAGAGAGGTCCACAGGCTTTGGCACCCTGATTTCCAGTTGTGTTTGGGGAAGCAAATTTAATACTAAGCTGTATCCATGTACAGGTAAGACCATAAGTTCCTCAATACACTGTGTCCAATCCTGGAACTTTTCATGATCTAAATCTGGAGGTTATATAACTTAATCATAGCAATCACAGTGGTGAGAATAAGGCAAGGAGGAAGTGAGTTTTGGCATGCACATTTATTCTGAAACGCAGAATGTCAATTCATATACACACATATGATGTGATGTATGTTTATATATAAGGGTGTATACACATGTAGCCAGAATTGTATTCAGCACTTTAAAATATTTGTTACCTGCCAAAATAAATGGATGATGCTGAAATAAAAGGAAGCGTCAGGCATCAAGAAAAAGCCAGGAGGGCTTTAAACTCTAAGTGCTAGCTCCTATCCTCTGTCACCAGCACGGGGTAACAGAGTTCATGCTTTTGACATTTGAGCACACCCTTTTTTTTCCATCAGTAGCTTGGCAGATGTCATAGGAACCCACATACCTGAACGGACCCCAATGACAACCCATGACACGAGAGTTTTACAGATCTAGCCAAAGTTACTGATTGTACAAAACAGACAAAGGACTCAACATCAGAATCCAGGACTTTTACTGTGTATTGTCTGAATGTTCAGTTTCTAGAAACCCTGGCGAGACACACAAAGGAAGAGGAGAGTGTTCAGAAGAAGCCACAGTTAATAGAAATGGTCTCTGAATGTCCCCAGATCCCGTGGTTAGCAGACAGAGATTTCAAAGCAGCTATTGTGAACTACTTTACAAAAAAAAAAAAAAAAAAAAAAAGAGGTTTATTTTGGGTTATTATGGCTTGTTAGTACTCTCTAGGGTGGCACAGAGCATCATATAGGAAGACAAAGTGCACACACACACACACACACACACACACACCTATGTCTATGTCTGCTAGCCTCTGTCTTTTTACAAAGCCACCAGTAATGAGACATTGAGAATAGTTCAAGTACATTACAAGCACACTTGAAAATGTTATAATGGAACTTGTTAGTAGGTCTAATTAAAATACACTTGTAAAAGTGGTTTGGGGCCAGAAGCCATGAGTATTCAGCAACAGGGCTCTACCTAATGACCTTTTTCTGAACCAATCACCTCCCCAAAGGCCCATCTCCAACACCACAGTTGGATTTGGTTTCTGCCCTCTCAATACTTTGCAAAGGGGACTAAATTTCAATACAGGATCCCTGAATTCACAACCATTGAGCCATAGCCAACTAAAGTATGCTTATCCTGAGTTAGCAGGTAGAGTGTTCAAATTTTAAGATAGTAATTGTGAAAAGTAGTAGCATGAAAATTCTGAAGTTGAAGAAATACAGTAACTGAAAAAATAATTTATTAAAGGTGCTACAACAGACTCAAGATGGCATAAGTCTCCAGGGATATGACAGATACATCAACACTGAGTATGTATAGGGAACAAAGTGTGAGAAGAACCTCAGGGAACATGGGACATTAATCACAGACTCTGACCAACTTATATGAGAAACAAGGATCCCGAAAAACAAATAGAGCAAAGGTGGTTGAATGTGTTATGTAATATCTAAAAATAACAATTTCACTTAAAAAATACATTTAGCAAGACCAGCATGCCTCAAATATGCTAAAGGGGAAGAGGTTATGATTTATATCCAACATAGTCAGACCCTTAAAATGAAAAGAGAGAAAACTGAATAGCAAGAATAAGAAAGCTCACCACACACATCATATACATGGAGCATGTCAGCATGATTGGAAGCTAATATGTCTGAACAAAGGAGACCAATGCAGTGGTGTGTGAGAGTCAGAAGGCAGGCAAACACCATGGAAGGGAGAATCTGTAGCAATCAACCCTGTCATTCTTTATCTTAGTGTATCCATGTGACTTCATTTCTGACGTGTCATCTTTCTGAAACAAGTCTTACTTTCAAGTTTTAATTGTGTGTGTGTGTGTGTGTGTGTGTGTGTGTGTGTGTGTGTGTGTGACATACCCCAGGATGGTTAAGAAAGAGCAGAGGAATGAAAAAAAAATAGGAAAACAAATACAATGGTAGATGTCAGTCCAACCAAGTCAATAACTCTTAAGCCTGGAATGATGGGAACACCTCAATGAGAGGCCAGACAGCATCAAGTTAGCTTTCAGAACACAGTAAGTGCACTTGATGGAAAAAATAGCAAAATTAAAACTATTATGCTACAGAGAACACTGTTCATAAAATGAAAAGCTAAGGGAAAATAGTCACAAACCTTTTTGATCTGATGAAGGAACTAGATCCAAAATAATTAAAGAATTTGTATATCTCAACAACATTAATAAACTGGGGGAGGGGCTGGGAGGGAAGGACGGAGCTGCAGTCAGGCTGGGAAAATAAATTAATAAAAAAAATTAAAAAGACGGGAAAAGATTGTAATAAACATTTCACCAAAGAAAATACATAGTTAATCAGATGTTCAACATCATTAGTCATCATACAAACTTCAAGTCACAATTGTCATGAGGACCAATGCCTCCCTAAAATTGGTATAGTAAAAAGGTGGACTATTCCAATGTTGACAAGGTGTGAAAAAACTCAAGTATCATACATTCTTGTTGGGAATATAAAATAGTGTAGCCCCCAACATAGTTTGGTAGTTTATTAAAAAGTTAAATATGCTTGACTATATTACTCAGTAATTCTAGCCCTAGAAATATATTCAGAAGGAGTAAGATTATATGTTCATATAAAGGTATGCAATCAGAATAGGATTATTTATAATATATTCAAATGAGAAAAAAATCCAGCTGGTAAATGGAGAAATGCAATCTGGAATGTGGATGTAATCCACAGAATTTGGAAATACTCACCTGTGGATGCTACCATGAGAAAGATCCCCAGAGACTATGCTAATTAGGAGCAGCCAAACAAGTAAGCCCAAGAGTATGTGATTCTGCCCATGTGAAGAGAGCAGCAGAGGTAAGTTCAGTAAAGATAGAGAACAGCACAGTTGACAGACTGTGGTGGTGCATGCCTTTAATCCCAGCACTCAGGAGGCAGAGGCAGAGGCAGGTGGACCTCTGTGAGTTCAAGGCCAGCCTGGTCTACAGAATGAGTTCCAGAACAGCCAGGACTGTTACACAGGGAAACCCTGTCTTGAAAAGGCTTTATTAGTGTATAAATTATGTTACTTAGAACCCATCCATTACCTCCAAAACTTCTCTCTTCTCCCTATACTTAGTCTTTCACTTTCTCCCCTGGCCTTAGACAATTGTGCTTTTTTTTGGGTTTGGTTTTACTTTTATTTTTGTTTTTGTTGGTGGCTCCAAGTGAACTGTTAAGGGTAACCCCCTATTTATTATCTTATGCTTATGTATAGTTGTTGTGCATGGGATTAAAATCAGGTGCATTGTGGAAAGGGACACACAGTAGAAAATAATCCCATGGCCCAATCTACCAATCCATAGACTATATTCTTTAGGAACCAAACTCTTCCTTATTTTAGCTCCTTTAAAAGAAAGATAAAACACAAGTGGCAGCTCATTCTGGCAAGGATGTGGAGCAATGGGAACTCCTCCAGTGTTGGTGAGTTTGAAAATTTGTAGGGGCACTATGGAAATTAATATGGAATATGGTGATTCCTCAGAAAATTGGGAATTGGTCTACCTCAAGACCCAGCTCACCACTCCTGAGCATATACCCAAAGGACACTCATTCTACCACAAGGACACTTGCTCAACTATGTTCATAGCAGCCTTATTCATCAATAGCCAGAACCTGGAAACACCTAGATGTCCCTCAACTGAAGAATGGATAAAGAAAACATGGTACATTTACACAGTGGATTATTATTCAGCTGTTAAAAATCATGAAGTTTGAAGGCAAATGGCTGGAACTAGAAAAAAATCATTCTGAGTGAGGTCACCCAGACTCAGAAAGACAAACATGGTATGTACTCACTTGTATGTGGACATTAATTGTAAGGTAAAGGATAACCATGCTAGAACCCACAGTCTCAGAGAGGCTAGATAACAAGGATGGCTCAAGGAGGGATGCATGGATCTCTCTGGGAAGGGGAATATAAGAGATTTTGTGGGTGCACTGGAGGTGTGTGGGGATGAGAACAGGAGGGGCCAGGTGAGGGTGGGAGAGAGATGACTGGGAGAGATGACTGGAAATGGGGGGCATTTGGGGGTAGGGTGAGGCTGCAATCTAGTGCAGTGGAAACTCGCTGGAATCTCTGTGTGTGATCCTGGTGAAGACTCTACGGAGCCTGAACCAGCCATTTTCCATAACCAGACACGGCTTCCAATGGTGGGACTGGAACATCAACCGAGACACAAAACTTTTGATCTATAATTTGTCCTGCCTACAAGATGTGCTGGGATAATGGTGGCTCAGAACTTGCAGGACTGTTCCAACTTGAAGCCCACATCCTGAGATGGAGCTCATGCCTGACACTGCCTGAATTGTCAGGAACCAGAGGCAGGACAGCCCAGAGACCTCGGATAGAACCAAACACAACTGGAAAAACATCATTGTTTGTATAGTGATATTCTGCTATACTCATAGATCTCTCCTAGCTCAATTTTCATCAGAGAGGCCTCATCCAGCAACCGGTGGGAACAAATGCAGATGAGCCATGGCCAAACATTAGGTGGAGCTCAGGAATCCCACAGAAGAGGGGAGGGAAGGATTGTTGTAGCCAGAGGGGGTTGAGAACACTAGGAGAACATGACCCATAGAATCAACTATGGAATTACAGAAGGTGGAATGACAATCAGGAGGTCTCTATAGATCTGTGTTAGGTCTTCTGCATATATGTTATGGTTGTACAGTTTGGTGTTCTTGTGGGACTTCTGGCAGTGGGAGAGGGCGGTGTCTCTGACATTTTTTGCCTTCTCTTGGGACCCTATGCCTCCTACTGGGTGGCCTCATCCAGCCTTGCTATGAGGGGTTATGCCTAATCTTACTGTGACTTGTAATGCTGTGTTGATTAATATCCCTGGGAGCCCTGCTCTTTTCTGAAGGGAGATGGAGGAGGAGTGGATCTGGGGGAGGGAGAGGGTGTGTAGGGGTAACTGGGAGGAGTGGAGGGAGGGGACACTGTGATCTGGGATGTAATTTATGAGAGAAGAATACATTTTTAAGAATTGGTTGGAAAGAAAGAAAGGAAAGAAGAGAGAGAGAGAGAGAAAGAGAGAGAGAGAGATAGATAGAGAGAAAGAACCCCAAACAATAACCAGGGCTCTTGAACATCTTTACTTGTATTCCTACCACTCTTTTGCACTGTATTCTGATATTTCCTATTGTGTTGCTTTCAATAAAATTCCTTCTCTACTTTGAAATTGATGCAAGATTGCATTTTGTTCTTGAATAGAATGCAAAGAGCTGCAAACACCTGTATTCTTAAACAGACACATTACTGTTCAAAACTCTAAAATCCAAAGTCTCTCTGAGACCCCAGGCAAGCTCTGAACCATGAGGCTGTGAAAATCAGTAAGAACTTGAAATGCTTCCAGTATGCAACAACATAAAGAAAGAACAGCATAGTCATATGGAAAGATTGGATCACAAAAAAAAAAAAAAAAAAAAAAAAAAAAAAAAAAAAAACCCAAACCAAGGACAATTTTTAAAAATCTTATTCAAGTTACCACATCGGCTTTAATGGCTTGGACCATTCCCATCATTGTCTTCTTGCCACCTGCAGCATAAATGGGGTGTCCTAGGCTGGCTCCCTTCAGAGTCTGCAACTCTCCTTGGCAGATATCCATGTTTCACACCCAGCCTCTTAGGAGCTCATTGAAGGGAGTGTAACCCTGCTACACATTGCCTGGGCTCACAGACTGTTCTAAAACCATACTGCGAGGGCTGAGTCCTGAGATTCAGTGTTCCCAGTTAAGTTTAGATATATGACTTGTATTAGGTGTAGCTGATGTGCTTCTAGGGAAATACTTGAGGAAATTTAGCTCAAATGAGTAGACACTCTGAAAAGGGTGAGATAGAATTTTAAAGCAGTTTTAATTCGCATTTACCTGATGGCTACAGATGTTGAACATATTTTCAAGCATCGTTTGGCCATTTGTATTTATTTCTTCTTTTGTAAAACTGTCTAGTGGGAGAGGGAAATGAAGTTGATTAGCCCAGATGATGATTGGATGTTTTCATTTTTGGTGTTTAATTTGTACAGTTCTTTATATATCCCAGATGTTAATCCCCTTTCAGATGCAACATTGGCAAGGATTTTATTTTTTTTTCCATTTCATGAGCTGTCTCTTCATTCTGATGATTGTTTCCTTTGCTGCCTGGGAACTTTCTAATTTCATGTAATTCCTTTTGTCAGTTCTTGGGATAATTTCCTGAGCTGTTGGAGTCCTGATCAGAAAATCCTTGCCTATGATATATCTTGAGATGTTTTCCTTCAGGAGTTAAAAATTTTCTGTTTGGCAGTAAGGATAATGTAAATGTTTTATACATACACATGGTATTTTATGCATGACATTTGCAGGAAATTGGATGTTATGGCATCATGTTAAGTGAAATAAGGCAGATACTGAATTGCATGTGCATGCTTATACACATGTGAGAAATATATATCTGTATTTGTAAATCACGAAATTAGAATGGGAATTGCAAAGGGGGAGGAAGAGACTTTTTGTTGTTGTTGTTGTTGTTGTTTTGATGCAGGGTTTTTCTGTATTGTTTTGGAGTTTATCCTGGAACTAGCTCTGTAGATCAGGCTGGCCTCCAACTCACAGAGGTCCGATTGCCTCTGCCTCCTGAATGCTGGGATTAAAGGCATGTGCCACCAACGCCCAGCTAGGAAGAGATCTTAAAGCAGACAGGAAACAGAACTAAGAAAGCAGGACTTACTAGGGCAGGGGAGGGAACCATCTGGAGGTTGTGGGGAAAATACAGGATATGGCAGTGAGAGAGAGATGAAGGAGAAGGGCATATATATGAATACTGCACGATGAAATCTATTACTTTGTATGCCAACCTAAAGTATTAATATAGATAATAAGTAAGCATTTGGGGATGGGTGAAGCCCTTTGAACCTAGTTGATAAGCAGACCTTGTCAGCTATTTGGAGTGACCAACAGTGTAGGGCAGATTTATGGTGAAAAGGAAAAAATCTAGGCAAAGGCCATCATTTTCAAGAAAATGGAAGACCTTGCAACATTTAGAAGTTATTTCTTAGGGTTGTTTGAATTTCACACTTGCACATAATAGAATGAGGGGTGACCCTGTGTTTACAAAGCCTTCCAACTCCTGTCCTTGCTGACAGGCTGGAAGTGGGTGAATAGGATTGCAAAGAATGGTATCCAGTCTTTATCCTCCATGACACTGCCCTGGCCTCCTAGCACCAAACCTCACCCCCCATATAGTAAGTGCCTTATATTGGAATGAAAACGGTATGTTTTTATGTTTTGCTCTTTATTCTTTCAGTCCTTCAGTCCTTAACCCATTAACTTTTCTTTTCTTTTCTTTTTTTCTTTTTCTTTCTTTCTTTCTTTCTTTTCTTTTTCTTTTTTTTTTTTTTTTTTTGAGAAAGGATCTCTTTCAATACATAGGCCAAGATGACCTCAAACTTGTAGTCTTGCTGCCTCTGTCTTCCAAGTGCTAGGGTTCCAAGTCTGCCTTTAGAATAACCTTGTGAAGTGGATGTTCCCATAGTGTGTGGTGTTCCTGCTTTTGACCTAATAAAGACTGTCCTTTGCCCTCAAGGAACTATCCAAATTTAGCAGTGTGAACTGCAGGCCCTGTCTCTCCACCCTGTGTCATTCCTTATTCTCTGCAGTTCTGCCTCCAGTCATTGTATGTGTAGTTTCCTCTGCTTGGGTTATTGTGGTACTGACTCCACTCACAACTCACTGTTCTCAAATGTACATGCATATGCACACCTCATTTTTCAAGTGTTTGTTTATACACCCAGGATAGTGCTTGATTGCTCATGCGTATTAGTATACATGTTATATATGAGACTTAGTACCCTCCCTTTGTACTTCCTACATTTCATGTTCTTGTACTTTACCACACTAAATGCCGGCATTGCCAATCACTTTCCTAATATCTGTTCTATATCTCTCATTAACAGAACTCTGAGTTTTCTTAAAATAACAATGTGATCACCTAAAACCTCTTGACTTAAGATGCAATGGTATAAACAAACATGCAGTTCCAGCTACTTGGGGAGATAGAGGTAGAATGATTGCCTGAGTCCAGAAGTTTGGGGGAACTAGGGAAATAATGTGAAACCCATTTTGAAACAAAACAGGAATGCTATTTTTGTATACTCCCTTGCAGCTACATGTGGTCATGTGATCCCAATATAACTCATGAGCCATAATAGTGAATGAAGTCTTCTGGTAGAATTTCCAGGAAGTCATTATTTCCATTTAAAAAGGAGACAGACTTAATGATGCTGCACACAACTTTATTCCTCTGTCCATTTGGAATTCAAACTTATGCATTAAGGAACAAGTGAAAATGGAAATAAAGGCATAATAACAGCGGAGCTGGAAAATTAATAATGTCTGGTGCTAGTAGTAGAGAAATACCTAATCCTTCTGGGACTGCCTAACCTTAGATTTCATTTTGTACAAAAAACAAAATCAGTAAGTCAGGTCCCTAGCTGGCTAAAGAATTACATGGTAACTGAAGTGATATACCTTAGTGTTTTGTAGCTGTCCAGGATGGTTTCAAAGTTAGTACCTTCTTGCCTTACCTGAGGAGCTGGAGCTATAGATATTAGCTGCCACATTCAGTTAGCATGTTTTAAAAATGCATTTTGACTTAATCTACTTTATTTCTAATAAGTAACATTTATAGAAGGCAGGGACTCTGCTTTTCTTCTGTGCCCCAGTAGATGTTGTGTGTGACCTAGTACTTATTTATTAAAATCTTGTTAACAATTGGTTGACTGAGTAGATTTCCTCTCTCTCTCTCTCTCTCTCTCTCTCTCTCTCTCTCTCTCTCTGTGTGTGTGTGTGTGTGTGTGTGTGTGTGTGTGTGTATTCCCTAGGCTTGTTTGCTGTGGGCAGTGTCTCCATATTTCATAAGAACTTCTCTGGCATATCCTTTCTAGATTATCATTTCCCAGCTGGGCACTATAGATATTTTGGACCAAGTATTTCCATTGCAAAGGGTGTTCTGTGCTTTGTCAGCTGTTTAGGGAAGTCACTGGAATTTGGTAGCAACTCACCCTCTTTAGTCATAATGACTAGCCACATGTCCAGACATCACAATGTGTCTCTAGGATGGTAGCATCGTCCCTGTATGAGAACCACTCCTCTATAGGAGGAGCATAAGGATAAGTCCTGTAGACTACTAGGTAGAATATGCATATGCCACCCCCTCAAAATAACATAATAATAAAACTTTTAAAATCTACATTTGTTTTGTGGAGAGGACCTACACCTTTTGTTATATTCTCAAGGGGACAATGGCTAAGTAAGGTTAAGAAGCTTTGTTTTAGAAATTTCAAGTCATTTCCCACCATCCTCTGACACACATTTGAACTTAATAGGTGAGAGTCTGATTGAGACCACTGGTTAATGGCTATGCAAGTTCCAATCAAATGCTCAAGTCTAATAAACCTGAATTGCTATGAAGCCCACAAAGCAAGCCTTTTGAAATGTTTTGGAGAACCACTGTAAATATGGAAATTGAGTTTGGCTTTCCTGTGACTTATAGAACCTAACGGTCAATTCACTTAACAAAGGAGAATTAAATTGCAGTTCTGAAACTTGAAAGTCAGCAGTAATTGGATAAAAAGCAAGACGAGAAAGTCTCATAAACAGATGAGTTAAAAAATGGTCTCAGGTGAATATGTGTATGGGCAGGAAAATTTAAATCATAAAGAAGGAAATAAGATGGATGTAAGCACGACTGAACTGAATTTAATGGGTGATGTTTCCACTTACTTAATCACATAATGCCACTACTTGGGACTCTATATTACTGAAGCAAATCATTTGTTGCCTCCAAAGGGAGCCATAATAATGCAAAATGTGCCATGAAATACCCAATTAAATTATTTTAACACGTTGGAGATTGTGGGACAGTGTGCTTGCCCTAATCGTTCCTCAGCCTGACAGTCTGGAGGGTATGATCTGTATTTAATATGTGGTCTGTATTTATGCACTTTCTCTCTCTCTCTCTCTCTCTCTCTCTCTCTCTCTCTCTCTCTGTGTGTGTGTGTGTGTGTGTGTTGTGTGTGAGCATGCATACACGTGCATGCATGTGTGTGTGTGTTCCTGCTCTGCTCTAGATATGAAAACACTGGCTTGCATCCCAGCTGGGACTGTAAGGGGTAAAAATAATCTGTGAGTAAGACAGTGACCTCCCCAAGCACTCCTGAGGGACACAGTAACGTGGCATAACTGAAACTTGGAAATGAGGTTCTCTAAGCTTGGTACCATGGCAGAAGCTTATTGTGATGAATGTGCCAGGGGCATGTGTCTGGCTATAGTCACATGGATGCGCCTTTAAAAGTACATACTCACGAGGGTGTGTTGTTGCCTGCCTTTACTCTCAGCAGATGCAAGTGAGCCTCTGTAATTTCAAACTCAACGTGTTCAACATATTCTACACATCGAGTTCTACACCAGCCAGTCCTACATACTAGGCCCCCGCCTAAAAAAAACCAAAGCAAAAACAAAACAACAACATGCCCGGCCATTTATTCAATCCCACCAGAACGGGATCCTAAGGAATCCAGGGAGCTGCTGTCATCTGTATTATGCTGTTGGGTGAAATATGGAGAGACATCTTTTTCCTGGAACTTACAGCTCCCACTTGTCCCCCTTAGGTTTTTGCAAGGTGCAGACTGCTCAAACATATGCAACAAACTTGCTGTTTGTATGTCTTGATACTTAGTCATGTTTTGGTGAGTAAGGATCTTGATATGTACCAGAGTGTGGCCTTGAATTTGCTACGTAGCTAGTGTCATTGAGCCCTCCTGATTTTTCCTACCTCAGTTTCCTGGGTGCAGAGATTATGGGTGTATACCACTGGTGTACAGGTACATGTTCTCATGCACACACATGCAGAAACCAGACAGGACATCAGTGTCCTTCTCCATCACTTCCAGCTTTATCGCTTGGAGACAGGGTCTCCTGTTGACTGGGTAGCTTTCGTTTTCAGGCTAGACTGGCTGGTCAGAGAGTTTAAGATCTGCTTGTCTCCACCTCCCAGGCATACACAGCCATGCCTGACTTCTTATTCAGGTGCTGAGGATTCAAACTCAGGTCCTCTTGCTTGTAGAGGAAATGTTTTACCTACTGACTAGCGTTTGCTTGTTTGTACATAGATGTATTGCTGCTATATCAACATCCAGCTGCAAGAATATACATTTAATCACAGAGCATCCTTTTTTCCAGATGCTGTCTGAGAACTTTACAGGCTCTTAAACAACTATGCAGTTGGCATTATCTTTTGCCCCATTTTATAGAAGAGAAAATGGAGGCACAGGGAAATTAAGGCATTTGACCATCCAGCTAGTGAGTGACTGGGCTAGGTTGTGAACCGAAGCAGTCTGATTTCTGAACCTGAAATTTTTAAATAATACTTTTATTTAAATTTGCATGTCAATACTAGTTCCCTTACTCTCCCCTCCTCTCCTGTTCCCCTCCCAATCCCCATCCCATCCCCTTTCTGCTCCCTAGGGAGTATGAAGCCTTCCATGGGGAGTCTTCAAAGTCTGGAGCAGGGCCTAAGCCCTGTCTAGTCTGAGAGAGTATCCCTCTATGTGGAATGGGTTCCCAATGTCCATTCCTATATTAGGGATAAATACTGATCCACAGAGGCCCCATAGACTGCCCAGTCCTCCTAATTAACACCACGTTCAGGGGGTCTATATTGGTCCTATGCTGGTTTCCCAGCTATCAGACTGCGGTTTATGAGCTCCCCCCTTGTTCATGAACCTGAAATTCTAATCAACCTCTTGTTGGTTTTGCTGATTGTTGTTATAATTATTATTATTAAAATGTTTTAGTTAATAATTTTCATTTGACTGTTTCTTAGGATAATTTCCATGTGGTTTTTATTTAGTAAATGCTATTAAATAATACCAAGTGCCCAAGACTGCTCTAAGCACGTTAGAAGAAAATTAATTTACTTGATCAAAATGGCAACCCTAAGACTCAGGATCCATTGTGGATTTCATATCTGTGTCAGGCATAGGGAGACTAACTAGACTGAATGGTACAGTAGGGATCCCAGGTTGGGCCCTTGGGTGCTATGGTCATTCCTTAGTTGTCAACTTATATAGCCTCTTTCCTAAGGAAGTAGGAAGTATCATGGACCATTATGTGGGAACAGAACTACCAGATTGCAACAGAAAACATGAAGTCAATGGATGCTCCTGTCTTGTCCTAGCTATCTTTGGCTACATACAACAAGATATATTTAATACTGTATTATACATTCATATATGCATACTATTATCCATAATATTTAGTTATGAAAAATATTTTATTCTTGAGAATTGCATACTATGTGTTTTAATCACATTTAACCTCCATCCATCCCCTAGCTCCTCCAAGATACATCCCTTTCCCTGCAACTTTAAACTTAATATCATTAAGACGATAACTATGGAGTCCAATCTGTGCTGCTTATGTCCTCATCTGTGTTGGCCTATCTATCCACTGGAGCATGACTACACCCTTACAGAAGACCCACTCTCTTTTCCAATCCTCCTTGAAGAACATCAACTCTTAGTTTCTCCTTCAGCTAGGGTGGAGGTTCAGGAGTCCCACCCCTCTGTGCTAGAATGTTGACTGGCTTGATCTTGTGCAGGCAAACACAGCTGCTGTGAGTTCATGAGTGCAATGGGCTTGTGGGGTTCCAGAAGACCCTGTTTTTTTTTTTTTTGTTGTTGTTGTTGTTTCCCCCTTTTGGCTCTTTCAATCTTTTGACCATCTATGCCTGAGTCTTGCAAGAAAACTGTGTTTTATAGATGTCCCTTTTGTGGCCGAGCAATCAATAGACACTTATTCTTTGCATTTGGACCCATTGTGAATTTTTGTGTTAACCATCATCCACTGTGCAAAGAAACTTCTCTGATGAGGTCTGAGAGCTACTTTAATCTGTGAGTATAGAGATTATTCAAAATAATTAAGAGAAACATACAGAAATAGAAAACCATCTGCTGATGTAGCATTCTTAGATGATGATTTCTGTTTGTGCAGGTTCCCAATATATTTTTTCATTAAGTATAAATGTACATACATTAAAAAATAAAATTGCTATCCTTTTTTGTAATGAAAATAATTTTTGATGTTAATTTTAAAAACTGTAACGTTTATTGCTTTGATAAATTGAAAGGATGTATTGTAATTAAACAGTCTGTGGCAGAAACAGGTTACATTCAGGTTGTCTTTTTTCCTGGAGCGCTCCCACAGCGATGAGTGTCCTCACACCGTCTGAGCGTCCGACTTCAGGCTGCCTTTGGGCTTTAAGGCACAGGGGCAGCTAGCAAATTTCACTCCTCTCTTTTGTCCCCAGTTTGGACCACCATGCACATCTGATATTGTATCACTTCCAGTTCATTGATCTTTTGTTTGTGTTTCATCTGCAGTTTATAGCTGGCATGTGCGGGACCCCCAGATCCTGTAGGAGTCTCCTAGGTCTTACCAGTAGTTGGGCTCTTAGGTCTTCTAAGGATGAAATAGATGGTGTATCCTAATTTAGTCAGTGCTTTATTGCTGGGAAGAGACACCACGGTCAAGGCAACTCTTATAAGAGAAAACATTCAATTGGAGACTTGTTTACGGTTTCAGAGGTTTAGTCTATTATCATCATGGCTGGGAACATGGAGGCATCTGGGCAGGCATGCTGCTGGAGGAGTAGCTGAGAGCTAAATCCTGATCTGAAGGCAGAGAAAGTTAAGGCAGAGAGAGAGAGAGAGAGAAAGAGAGAGACCACCCCAGTGACAGACTTTCTCCAACAAGTCACACCTCCTAATTCTCCTCAAATAGTGGCACCCCCTGTTGACCAATCATTCAAATATATGAGCCTATGTGGGCCATTCTTATTCAAGCCACCACCTATCCCTATAGTTGAACCTCTGAGCCACGCATGACACCTACCAACCTAAGTAGCACTTTTCATTTGTCATTTAACGACAATGTGTGTGTTTGTGTGAGGTCTCCTTACCATGGGGGCACGTGAAATGCCTGTGACCCAGCACTCAGCCCTGGCATGCAGGAAGAGGTCATTAATTATATGTTTAAGAAATGAATCAGGCATGTGATGATGACTCCCAATGGCTCATGTGTGGAGGGCTTGTTCCCAGGGTGGGTGTTGGAAAGTGGCGGAACCTTTAAGAAGTGGGATCTGATGAGAGGTCTTGTGGTCACAGGACTGTGTCCTATTAGGATCCAATTTCTCTTTTCTTGGATTTTGTGCTAGTTGGGACGTGAAGGGCTTACTCCACCACAAGGCGCTCCCACAGGACTGACAGCATAGGACCAAACAGTGGATTGAAGCATTTTCAGTGCAAGCCCAAATGAACCTTTCCAATTTATAAGCTGATAGCCTTGGTGTTGGTTGCAGTAATGGTATTCAGTAGTGCTAATCCACCAGAGCCAGTGTAGGCAATGGGGATAAATGGGCTCAGAATCAGGGAAACTTAGCAGAGAACAGTGTGTGTGTGTGTGTGTGTGTGTGTGTGTGTGTGTATACACATGCGTGAGTGTGTGCACTTGCACACCCGTGCATGCAAGCACGTGTGGACCTGTATGTGTGTGGACCCAGCATTAGTGCATGGAGGCTAGATGAAAACATCAGGTGTCCTGTTCTATCATTCTCCATTGATTCCCTCGATATAGGGTCTTTCACTATTCCCAAATCTAGGCTGTCAGCAAACTCCATGGGTTCTCCTTTCTCTGCCCCTCAGGAATGGTGTATGCATGGCCATCCATAGTTTTTTACATGGGTTCTTGGGGTTCGAACTCAGGTCCTCATGCTTGTGCAGCAAGTACTGTTATCCAACCTTATCTTTTAATATAGAACATTAAGAGAATCTGCATTCTGTCTAGTTGAGGTGGGTGTGAGAAGGTAGGGATATATTCAGGGCTTGTGGGAGAAGGCTGTGCCTTGGTTAAACCTAGACACTCTGAGCACCAAGGGACAAGGCATACTGGTGTTTGTATGGTGACCATCACTCCTAATCTGGAATTAGCATTGATCTGGCCCTTGGCCCCATTTTAGCTGGAACTGAGATTTCTAAATCTCACCCTTTATCAGGAACAGCGGGCTCTCTGGGAGAGAAGCAAGCACGCCTCAAATCCAGGAAATCTGCAATGAAGGGATGTTTCTCTCTGATAAGGAGCTGTGTGTTGTGTTGAAATTTAATCCTCCAAACCTCTACCTCCGCAAGACTGCATTAAATGGCTCCTATTAGTGTGACTGCACCCAGATACCTAGAGAGCAGGGGGAATATTTGAAACCTCCATGGGGTACAAGGTGTCGGGAGCCAAGCTTCAGCTGTGATTTAGGAGCCCCCACTAAATTCCTAAGTGGAAATGGCTGACAGCTTCGGATGCTGAACTCTTTCATCTTCCTGATGGAATGCACCTTGGCTTGCGCAGTAAAATGGAAAACCGGTGGTGAACGGCGCAGTAAAGTTCATGTTCCCCTTAGCAGCAAGGTGAGGATGGGAGCGTAATTACATGTAGAAATGTTGCCCTGGGCCTCCTTGCCCATCGTGGCTTGGAGAGGGGCGGCATCTATTACAGATTCTAGGACAACCTGTATAATCTAAAGGTTTCTCATTAGCACCTTGCATTCGGCTGCAGTCTTGGGCTCTTGGCTAATCCTGTAGCAGAAAGTGGTTGTTCCTGAGCCTCATTTAAGGTGTGTTGGCTCCAGAAACACTTCTCCTAATGCACTCCTGGTGTAAGTAGGGAACACAGGTTTCCTCGGAAGAGAGAGCTGTGCCGTTCCAAGGGGCTTTGCTACTGTTTCTGTGCTAGGCTCTCACCAGATCTGTTTCTCTGTCACCCATCCCTAAGGGCCAAACCTTAGGGGACTGCTTACTTCTAAGAATCAGGAGGGATGCTCTAAAGTGTTCTCACAAATGTTAGAGGTGGAGAAGAAGCAGATAGAAGGAAAAGCTGGATCAGGGGTGGGGGGGAAAAGACACGGGCAAGAACTGGATGGGGACCCTGAAAGACAAGCTTAAGCGCATTCATAGTATTTCAGAAGACAGAACAATGCTGTTAACCCAATGTCAATGGCCGGCACCTGTGCACCCTGATTTCAGATGTCCTAGTTGCTAATTCTCTGGGTCCTGGGCACTACCTTACGCATGCTCAAAACATATCACTCTCCAGTGCAAACAGACCCAGGAAGGAACAGCTTGGTCCAGCCACACAGGCATCCCTGCCACACTACTACTTTCTCTCCATGCTGACATTGCTGTCCTGCCTGTGTCAGCAACATTCAAGGCAGTACCAGCTGAGGGCCCAAGAGTTCTCTATCAGCTGCCATAGCAGCCTGTGTGTGCTCAGGGTTTCCTCATGCCCTTCCAGAAACCAGCCCTGCGTGTCTCCCTGCACTGCCTCTGTTTGGTCAGGTAAGGTGGGGACTGGGAGTCATTTAATAAGGTTTTACTAGGTATTGAGAAGTACATTTTACCCTGGAACAATGAAACCAGCACCCTGTGGGGTGGTTCCAGGGGACTCTGATATGCTGCTGGAGCTGAGCTCCACAACTGTGAGGCACAGACCAGATGCTGGCTTCAGGCTCTATGTGGGGACTGGTTATGTTCTTTGGTTAGTCTCCCCAGCTTGACATCCAGAAGTCTCTGCTCCCACACAGTTGGGTGTGTCTGCTCTTATGGGGTACCTGGAAGCTGAACTTCAGATCCTAGATGGATTCAACCTAGGTAGATCTGACTTGACATTTGTGTCTTTTGGGCAGGAAGAAGTATGATAGAATGTTTAAAGCAGCCACAAAAGCAATCTCTGGCTGTGTTACTCTGTCTGAACTCAGAATTTTATCTATACAATCAGAACAGTGGTATCTACCATGGGATGTATAAACTGGGACATGCATGGAAGGCATTTGACAAGACAAGTAGTTATCATTGAGCTATCTTACAAATGTGGGCTGGAAACTCACTGTGACACACGTAGCGGAGTCAGTGAGAGTCCTTGACCTCTGTTGACCTTGACCTCTGTTGAAAAGCTATTGTGAGGGTACATCTTAGTGATAAATCCCCTGTGACTTATCTTTGTAAGTGAGGAACAGCCATGGCCTTGCTGTTCCTCCTCTGAGAGCTCCTCTAAGACAGCCATTCCCTCCTGGAAGTGGCCATTGCTCCCAGCACTGGGGACTCCAGCCCTGGTGGTGTTTCTAGAAACACCACCTTTTGACTGGAGGTTCTCACACCTTCACGGCATGAGTGTCACCTGGAGAGCTTATTAAGTCAGCATCAACCCTAGAGTTCCTGATTGAGTGGGGAGGGATAGGAATTTGTATTTCTAGCAAACTCTCAGGTGAAGCAGATGGTGCTGGTTTGAAGGCCGGTGGAGAGTGTTGTGTAGACTTTTGTAGGGAGTCGTGGATTTCCTTTAGGCTAGTGTTCTTATCCATAGCTGCCCCTTAGATTGTTTTCTTGGGAGCTTTGGAAAATGCACATTGCCCAGGCCTCATTGATCTGTCTCTGTGGATGAGCCTAGGTAGGGGGTCTCACTGTAAATCAGACACTCTGCTTTGGACGGTAGAACCAATGTGAATGAGCTCTCAGCCAGGCCTCTAACTCCGGTACACCAGTTCCCTCCTGCCTGTCTCATCTTCTCTGCTGTCCTCCTCTGCTGGTGTCACCTCCACACCAACAGCACAGCCTCCTTTCTGTTCCTCCTGGACACTTGTTTCTACCCTGTCCCAGGCTTTAACCTGGTCCTGGCCATCTGGAACACTTCTGAGCTCATAAGCCTGCTGCTTCCTCTTAACTGTGAGTTTTCAGCTCCAGTATCCCCTCCCAAGAGATCACTTTCTTGGCTACCCTGTTAAATGTGGCTACCACATGGGCCAGTGAAGTTCACAGTCTGCACATGGGTCCTCTTCATCTCATAGACATGGCAAATTTGTAAGAACATGCCATGCCATTTTCATGCAAATGGCAGTGAAGAGTCTGGAGTTTGTAGTGGCCTCCTCTTCCCTACCACATGGTCTGGGTCAATGCCAGGTGTCTTTTTCAATCACCTACCACTCTTATTTTTGAGACAGGATCATTTGGCTAGGTAGGCTTGCTGGCCAATGGACTCTAAGGACCTGCCTATTTGTATGTCCCCACAGTGCTGGGGTCGCAGACACAAATTGTTGTAGCCAGCTTGCTCTCAGGTCCTGGGGCCAGAACTCAGGCCCCCATGCTTATGACTGAGACAACTCCCCAGCCTGGGGGCAGTTGCTTCCTCTTCCTCCCTCTTGTTTCTTCTCCTCCTCCTTGTTTCTTCTTCTCCCTTTTTCTTCCTTTTTCGGCTTTTTGAGATAGTTTCTCCATGTAGCCCTGACTATCCTGGAATTTACTTATCCAGAACAAGGCTGGCCTTGAACTCAGATCTGCCTGCCTCTGTCTCCTGAGTACTGGAATCAAAGGCATGCATCACCTTCCCTGGCTCAGCCTGGCTTTCTCTAATTTTTTCAAAGTCCATACATTTGATAATGTCATGCTGCCGGTAGGAAGGTCCTTTACTGCCCATTCTTTGCAGCCTGGATCACATTTTAATGTTTTGTTTCTTTATATGATTACTAGTGGGTCATATCTCCCAAATGTGAAATCCTTTTCCCAATGAAGGTCTTGTCTGCCTTGTTCACTGATATCCCAAGTGTAGTCTAGGTACATTTATGCATTTGCTGACTGACTGAATCCTGTTCATCAGGTACTAATGGAATCTCTTTTGTTCCGTAACCATTATGGTTACTTACAGGCAATGTCCCACAGATCTGAGAATGGGTTGTGGAGCACTTGGGATGAGCCTTAGCACAGTGGAGGCCAATCTGGTGTAGCTCAGACTGAGTTGGCCTCTCGTCTGCCCGTGTAAGTTCAGAATACACAATGCTGAGAGCGCTCAGGCAGATCAACTGCAGCTGCATCTGGCAGGAAGATATGGCAGGTGATTAAGCAGCCTGTGCGTCCTTTCCTCGAAGAGGGGTGGAGCTGTGAAAGTGTCAGTAATCGATAATTGCCCATTTTATATGGAGACTTTATAGGCCAATCTCAATTAATTGTTTCTGGAAAGAGTAGTAAAATTAGGCAAGGAGGCCATCCGAGATGATGGGTAGCAAGGGGCGGCAGCTCAGACAGGCAATTAGCATCTCAGAGGTCAGATCGGCCTGGATGTGAAGGGCATCCTGCATCCAGGACCAGACAGACCATCAACAGAAGCAGAGTCCTGCCGGGAGCTTCTATTGCAAACAGAAGGCTTGGCTTTGAGTGCAAGAAATGCAGAGAGGACTGGTTTGTATGCAGTGGAGAGGGCAGTAGAATGGGAGATCAGTGGTCAGAAGCCAGCAGACTCTTTTCCTGATGGAGTTGGTTCCCCTTAGGGCACAAAGGTGTAACTCACAGCACTTTTGGCAGGTGCAGGGGGTTGAATACACCGTGCATATTTCTATGTGAAACTGAGTGAGATGGGAAACAACTACAAAGCCAGGACCCTTGAATTTCAGAGCTGTTCACAGCACATGTCTGGAATGTCATAGGCACAAGAGCTTGGTGACAGGCTGCAAGGCCCAAAACACGCTATTTTTAAAAAAAAAAAATTCAGTGTTTTACGTGTTGCGCTGAAAAGTCTAGTGAGCAGAAAACTGTAGAGTAGTGAAAATGATTAAGAAACTAGCTGGATAAAATGACAGGGAACACAGTAATTATATACTCTTGATTACCTAGAACAGTACTGTAGATTCATACAAATGAGTATTGCTCTTTTTTATGTTTTGTGTCTGGAAATGTGAAAACAAAACAAAATGAACAACAACCAGATTTTTCTAAGTCTTCATCAAAAAATATAAACAGGAGCAAGATTAGTTGGACCTGTTTACATTGTCTTCTTTCCCTCTCTTCTCCCACCTCCCCCTCCTCCTTCACACCCTCCTTCCCTTGGTGTAACAATGAACTAGAAGTTCCCCAAGAGAGACGGCCGGAGGAGTGGAAGAGGCAAGGAGCCTACTTAATCAATTCCGACTTGCTGATCAATCGAAGACAGGCTGGCCTCTTAAAAAGCCCTGTTTTTTACAGAAGCTGGTCTGCTTCTGTACACACAAATGCCAACATCTTGCCTGGCATCTTTTTGGCACTGGTGGGGCCAAGCAACCTGGAATCTCCCTGACCCAACTATTTGGGGAGGGGACAGTATGTATCTGCTGGTCAAGCAGAATGAACAACAGTTACTAGTCATGTGGGAAGGTTCTGGAACAAGGAAGTTAGCCAGGCAGCATTTCTAGGTAGTTAAATGGGTCTTATGTCAACAACTACTAGTAGTTTAAGACAGAGCAGCAAGGATGACAGTTGCTCTTATCTCATTTCCCTTGATGACTTATATTTTTGGTTGTGAGCCTAGCCTTTAACAGCTGAACCATCCCTCCAGCCTGTCCCTTGATGACTTTACTATCACTGAAAGAGGACTTGAGAGAATTCTTAATTCTACGGCCCCTTTCTTGTTGCTGATTTGCTCTACCCAACAGGATGGCCCCGTTTATAACTACATTGAGATCCTAGAACTAAAATGGTAACTTTATGCTGAATTTAGATGTAAAAGTTTAGGTTAAATTTTAAAATGTTTACTAGAGGTTATGTGGCCGTGTGAAGAGTGGCTACCACACTGACAACTTCAAGTGTGGAATATTCATGTAACTGGGCCACGCTGTATATGATGGGCACTTTCTGACACCACAGTACACATCAGCCTGCTTTCTGGGAGGCTCATTCCTCCTGTGGGATTTCGGCAGGTAGATGTTTGGGGTAGAGAGACAGCAGTCAGAAAGCTTTTTGAATTTTCTCCATTCCCAGTCATTTCTCAGTTTACTTGCACAGCCCCAGGACGTGTCTCTTGTCAGTATATTACCTCTATCTGGGATTGACTTCTCCACGTGAGTTTGATGTCTAACCTGGGTTTGCTAATTCAAAGGATTTTTTTGCCATTTCTAGAGATGGTTAATAGGCCACAAATCAAAAAGGAGGAAAACCACAAATAATTCCATTCTTAGGGCATTGGCTCACTGATGTTCTTAGCCCCAAGGCATTGAAGTAGACCTCAGGCAAAGCTTGGCCTCCTTGGCAGACAACATGTTTAACAGCTAGGAAGGAAAGGAACTTAGAGGTGGAAGGACATTTATTTTGGAGTTTCTCTAAGTGTGGTCTAATGATAGTTAGCAGGGATGTGCTGGCTGGTCCAAACTCGACATGTTTCACTTAAATGTAACTCATCCATAGAGCAGATTCACAGCTTCCCTGTGAATGATGCAGGAGGCATCGATTGAGTGTTAAGAAAACAAGTATCTCTATTGGGTTTGAGAAAATACAATGAGCCACCTGCTTAGTGAAAATCAATAATGCAGGAGAATTTACTGGCTGGCATTCAAATCTTAGTCCCCCTAATTGTTGAGTCTGGCAAAGTCACCGGTTTCCAAGGTTAGAGGTTAGCCAGTCAGTACCACTCACTAGCTCCTTGGTAGACCTGGAGAGTTTTGAGTTGTTTTCTATGGTAATGAAAGGGGAAACAGTGGAGAAAGCTGGCCACCGAGCAAGCTGGAGGCTGGAGAATAAAGAGCCGCTCTTAAGAGTCCAGGGTTCACTTTGTAGAAGGTAATTACAGAGCAGTGCTTGGAGCAGAGTTTCCTGAAGCAGGAATCTTCGCCCTGGCTTCCTTGTGCTGTGTGAGTTTCTTCTATCTTAGCCTGGTTGGGGTTTGAGTTGATGACCTTGCTTGAGGGAAACACAGGCATTGCTTCTAACTAGGACAATTTGGGGAGAAAAGAGAGAGAGAGAGAGAGATTCTGCCAGGAGCTCAGGATGTGGCCAGAATCATGGTTTGTCCTTGCTTTGCCTGGTTCATCCTGTCATGAGCATTAAGAAAGAATAAAAGGAATTTAGAGACAGGATAAGAGAATCAGAGCATGCAGGGCAGGGGGAGCTAGCTGAGGGGCAGGGGTAGCAATGGTGAGCAAGCTTAGTATTGAACTCTGGGCAGTAATGTGGTGAGTTAGAGTCTCAGCTCTGAAGGATGGCTGCACCTTATCAAGTCTCAGTTTTACTAAGTTGTCACTCTTGTGTTATATTAGTTAGCTGAACCGGTAACTACTCCAAAGAGGAATCAGCCCTCCACTCTATGCAGCTACCTCCCTGGTTGTGTGTGTGTGTGTGTGTGTGTGTGTGTGTGTGTGTGTGTGTACAGTGATTCATGGGACCGCCCCTCCCTTTTTTGCCCGCTCTGCATTTCCAAGGCATCTGTGATTTGCCTCAGTTTAGCTCCAGCCTTGCCTGGATTTTGTGTGTTTTGGGATTTGGGGGATGAGGGAGGATATGTGGTAAAATCACCTAATACACGATGAAACAAGGCAAGGAATGAGGTGACTCTGTAAACTGGGGCAGGTAGCAGCTGCAGTTCCCACACTTGAACTCAAGGCCATCTCCCAGGAGGAAGGTTGCTACTCTTGTGTTCTATGAATCATTTTCCTGGGCACACTGTCTGGTTTTGCTGAAAAATGTGTTCCAGGTTTGTCTATGAAGAGAAGAGGAAAGGGTCTGTTAGGGCCTGAACTAGGGGTGCAGCTCGGTGCTGGAGGGCTCGCCCAACATGCTGGAGGCCCTGGGTTTCACCCCATGTACTGTATGCAGGAGCACTTAAAAACAGCCAGTGGTTTCTGGTGGCTCTAGTTTTGTTCTTTGGTAGGAGGTGGTGTGGTGGGAAATTCTCTGCCTCTTCTCAGTGGGGATTCTGGGTGAGGGAGTTTAAGTCCTGCTGGCTGGCGATTAGCTTTGGTCAGTCAGGTGGTTGGCTCACATTGAAGGATGATGAAGTTTGGGAGAATCACATGAGAGTGTATGTGTGTATGGTGCACACGCTTGTGCAAGAGGACAACCAGGACTATTGTTCCTTGGGTAACTTTGGCCTTGGCTTTTGGGGCAGCTTTCCCTAGCTGAGTGCTCGTCAGGTAGACTGGCAGGCTAGGCAGTCCCAGGGAGCCACCTCTCCAGTCTGGGGCTATAGATGCATGCTCTGGGCCTGGCTTTTTTTTTTTTTTTTTATTATTATTATTCTTTCATATGTTGCATCTGCGCTGCAGTTTCCTCTCATCTTCTCCCACTTCCTCCTCCCAATATCCCCTCTCCTCCAGATCCACTTTTCTTGCTTTCCCTTCAGAAAAGGGCAGGCTTCCCAGGGATATCAACCAAACATGTTATGTCTAGTTATAACAAAACTAGCCATATCCCCTCATATTAAGGCCGGACAAGGCAACCCAGTAGGAGGAAAAGGGTCCAAAGAGCAGGCAAAAGATTCAGAGACAGTCCCGGCTCCCACTGTTAGGAGTCCCGCAGGAACACCAAGCTACACAACCATAACATATGTGCAGAGGGCCTGGCTTTTTAATATGGATTCTGGAAATCAAACTTGTGCTTGCAAGGCAAGCATTTTAGTGATTGATCTTAGTCTCCTCTCCAGCTCTGAGAAATCCGGAGGTATTTCATACAAGCTGACGCTTTGACTTCCTTGGACCTAGACATTTGGAGCTTTATCCTTAGTTTATTCCCATTGGAACTGTGCTCTCCTCAAATCCATCCATTGTGCTCTTAGGCAAGGCAGTAAGCAAGTGGCTCTCACCTGACCCCACGATGTGATAAATGGTAGGCTTTGTTTGGGTTCTCATGTTTTGACACTGTGGTGGTGGTGACAGAGAAATGTTCCTCGTCGGTTGGTTGTACTATTGAAGGAAGTCCTAGGAGGTGAAGTCTTGCTGGGGTGGACTTGGAGAGTTTGTAGCCTCTCCCCACTTCCAGTTCACACTCTGCACCTTCTGGGTGCAACTGAGGATGTGAGCTCCTCAGTTTCCCCACTCTGCCCCCTCCATATGGACTTTATAAACCAAAATAAACTCTTTCTCCTCCAAGTTGCTTCTGGTCATCATGTTTTATCACAACAACAGAAAACTAATATGCACACGTCATTGGTATATAGCTGCTAATGCAATGTAATTACTTAATTTTTGCCAATACAAAAATGCTCTATTCCTACTACTAGTTGAATGTCCCTTATCTAAAATGTTGGGATCAGAAATGTTTCAGATTTAGATATATTTTGGCTTTTTTTGTTGAATATCTCTAATTCCCAAATTGGGAGTCTGAAGATATATTTTAGCATGACAAGATGTTCTATAAGTTTGATTTTTGTATTTTTGGAATTCAGGTATCAGGATTAGGGATGCTAACCCTCCTCTGTTTATTGAGCACTTATGGTGAAAGCTAATGCTGCCTTAAGCACTTTTCACATACGTGGAGATTTGAATAAGAATGGCCTCGTAGGTCATACATTTGAATGCTTGGTCATTAAGGAGTGGCACTACTTGACAGGGATTAGGAGGTGTGGCATTGTTGGAGGAAGTGTGTCACTGGGGTGGGCTTTGAGGTTTCAAATGCTCAAGCTGAGTCCAGTGTCTGTCTCTTCCTGCTGCCTTTGGATCTGGGGTGTCGACTCTTAGCTTAGAACTCTTAGCTACCATGTCTGCCTGCATGCCACCATGTTCCCTGCCATGAAGATGATGGACTTAGACTTCTGAAACTGTAAGCCAGCCCCAACTAGATGCTTCCCTTTATAAGAGATGATCTGGTCTCTTCACAGCAACAGAACACTGGCTAAAGACAACATATTGACTTATTTAACATTCAGACCTGTGGGCATTGTTTTACTCATATGATCTATAAGCAAACTGAGTTGTATGACGTCGAAGAGTCTTGCCTAACTGGATAACAAGATGTATAACAAGGCAGTGGCAGAGGCAGGCTTTCTTTCTCTGTGCCTTTTGCGTCAGGCCATTACTTCTCTCTGGTCCCTTATATACTATCCTGTCTTGGCAGGACAGGCCTCCAAGTTCAGTGCTGCTCCCCCCCCCTCCCCATTCCTTCTGCTCTCAGGATGATGGAAGAGCTAGTTTCATCCTCCAGGAAGATGCCATTTTCCCGAGAACTGATGCTGGCCCCGAGCCCCATTACTTGGCTGGTACCATAGATTTCAGGGCAGCTGTTTAATGGGTTGTGAAGTTAGTTCACTGCTGGGTCACCCCATCCCCAACTGACCCTGAGCGAGGCATTTACAGCAGGTGTGTTCTGTGGCACACACTTCCCAGGGCAGCCTGGTGGATCAGATGTGTTCATTAGCAGACCCCCCCCCCCCCCGCCTGCCCACTCTGATTCTTACTCCAACTGGCTGCTGCTTGTAAACAATGTTAAAAGCTGTGCCAGAAGCCACGCAATGGTGAGCTGGAGCTTGACTGGGAAGTGGGGTGCTTGACTTAGTCTCAACTTTGCTCTCACTGACAAGAGTATCGATAAACCCCAATCTCTGAGGACAGAATATTCAACCACATTCCATGGAATGAAAATTATCTGAGTCCATCTTATTTATTCCCTGCTTTGGGAGGCATCAATCAGCTCACAATGTCAGCTTGGCTAGTCAGATGCTAATGCATATATTTTGGGAACAGTAAAAAGTAGGAGTCTGTAATTGTTCATATGAACAGGATGCCTGGAGACACATGCTGGTATTATTCTAAAGTATTATTCTAAATCATTCTGTTCTTCCGTGGCTTCATGGTCCCCTCAGCCCCTCATGCTAGATAGTGGTTTTGATGAGGCAGAATTGGTAAGTGAAGGTCACTTGAGACATTGCGGTTTGTATCTGTTGTTCTGGGTAAGTCATCATTAACATGTTTTAATCTGTGAAGGGTCCTTTTAGAAACAAAAGTAATGGTCCTTTTATGAAATGGTAAAGAATGCTGGAGTCCAGAGTCAAAGTGGGAGCTTGTTTGTTTATTTTTGAACCTCACCTTCTGTGTCTCTAAAGTGGAGAGAACAATGGCTACTGTTTTTGAAGGCTGTCTTGAAGATGCAATGCTATGAACTCTCCAAACTGAAGGGGCTGACACAACAAGCAGCTGATGGAAACCGAGTTTACTGTACTATGGACGACTTGCAATTTCTGGTGTACAAGAAACCAAAACTGGACCTTGTACAATGCAATCTATTTTATAACTCAGATGCCCCAGCTTCTGTATTTCTTGAGGCTGGCAATATCTAATAATGAGCCTATGTTCAAATTTTGGCTGGGCCAGTCACTAGTTGTGCTAGTTCACATGAATTACTTCTCAGTTCCTCTTTTTATTGTTTCCTTGTATAAGGTTGGCTAATAGTTACAACTCAGAAACTAGAACTACAGGTTTCCAACATGCATCTCCTTTTAAACTTTAGCTCATTCATTCTATGTTTGCATGACCAAGGAAGACTGTGTTTGTTGCCCTGACCTAACCTTGTAGTGTCTACATGATCAGGAGAATTTTTACCCTACTTCAGTCTTACTCATCTTGAGGACAAAATGCTACTAGACTAGAAGTTTGTTTTTAGTTGAGTTACTCCAAACTGCTAGACTGGGTGCCAGAGTATTTAGCAGAAAACCTCTAATTTTATCATAATTCCATCCATGTGCTAAATGGCACATGCCAGAGGATGGCAGTTGACAATTGCCCTTATAACTACTAGTAATAAACCAAAAAAGTAATCAAAATTTCCTTGTCCTTAGTCAAGATTTTCTGAAACATATCCTCCTCTGCACTCTAGTCATTCAGTTTTTAGTTTCTAGGGCTTTTCATCTTAACCTCTTTCTTCCTGAAAGGAGGCAGATAGGTGTCCAGGAATAGGTATCTGTGGAGTAAGAGCCCATGGCAGGTTTTCAAGCTGAAGACATCATCTTTGAGATATCTAATCCTCTGTTTTATGTTATTATTTTGTGTTTGTTGTTTTGGTTCTGTGTTTGTAGTTGGGGGTAAGATGTTAATCTGATGGCTGCAGAAGTAGATCCTTCGAGGAATTTATTTTACTAACTCTTGTTGTAGTCATCAGAGAAGCCCCATTGAAAAAGATTCCTAGAAACAGATGAGGGCAAGATTTTAGACTCACCAACATAAACTGCCTCCAGAACCACTGGAAGCTCCATTTACCAATCTACTTGCAACTGCTTCATTTTCAAAGAGTGTTTCCTGAACTTGTCTTTGGTCCATGAACATCTTATGATTTTTGTTTTAATTTTACTTTTGGATTACATAGGTGTAAGATTTTGTCCTCGTTTAGCTGGCATGCCTGAGCTAAAACATTTCTTAAGAGAAACGCTGTGATAATTCTTCACCTGCAGTTTGCAAAGGATAATGGGAAGTGCCAGGCCCCTGTCTACTTGTTTTTCTTTCTTGGGTTTTTCATGTTCACTTAGAGAGATGGCAAACTTCTGATAGCCCTGAGAGCTAAAGTCCAGGGAGGCCTTGGACAATAAAAGAAAAAGACAAACATTTCTTGTGGGTCCTGTCTAAACTTTGAAGCAGTTCGAGGTGTTTTAAAATTTGTAACAAGCTCTTTGTAAAAATGATAATGACCTGCAATAGAACAGGAAATAAAGGTCCTGATGTCAAAGAGAACTCCTGTGTTGGGTGAGCTGGGGGTGCTATTCTGCCCAGGTCACTGAAAGTCAACATCCGATTAGAAAAAAGTTAGGTTAGGACTTAGCCACCAGTTCCTCAAAGTTCAACTTCCTGACCCCGGGAAAGGGTCTCTGCTGTGAAGGCAGCTGCTTTCTTGCTGTTTGGCTCTTAGGGTAGGGAAAGGATCCAGATCAACTGAAGCCCACATGGGAATCTCACCTATTGGCATCTTTGCTTTCACTGGGCCTTCATTTAGGTCCTTCTCTGCCATCTTCAGGTTAAGTAAATTTTCTACCCTGTTTCCAGCTAAGAGTCATAGTTTTCAAAGTTTAGGTTTAGGATCAAAGATTGTGTGGGCAAAGGATCACCAGTCTATAATTCACACTGCCAGAGGAACTAGGATACAAGGAAGATTCTAAGAGAGTCATACAAGGTCCCTCACAGAAGGGGAAAGGGACAAGATCTCCAGAGCACATGGGGAGTGGCGAGGGGCTGTGAGTGGAGAGGGAACTAGGAGAAAGAGAAGGGGAGGAGAGGAAAGCATGTGGGACTAGGAAGATTGAGTCAGGGGAGGAATAGGTGAGGAGAGAGAGAGAGAGAGAGAGAAAGAGAGAGAGAGAGAGAGAGAGAGAGAGAGAGAGAGAGAGAGAGAGAGAGAGAGAATAAAAGAGCAAGCCATTATAGGTTTGAAGAGAAAACTGAACATAGAGAAATGTCTAGAGACTACAAGACTGACCTCAACTAACAATTTGAGCAACAGTGGGAAGGCTACCATAAATGCACTTCCCTGATAATGAGATTGATGACTAACTTATCCACCATCATGGAGCCCTTATCTAGTAGCTGATGGAAACAGAAGCAGATAGCCATAGCTAAACACTGAGCCAAACTGGAATCCAGATGCAGAGAGGGAGAACAAGACCAGGCTGCAGAAACCCACAGAGACAGTTGACCTGAATAAGGAGGAGCTAATGGGCCCCCAGACTGATAGCTGGGAATCCAGCATGGGATTGACTCAAAACCCCTGAACATGGGTCTCAGCTAGAAGGCCTGGGCAGTCTAAAGGACCTCAGACAGTAGAACCAGGATGTATTCCTGGTGCACAAAAGGACCTTGCAGACACATCCCCCATGGAGGGATACTGCCTTAACCTAGAGACAGGAGAGACATCCTAGTCCCTACTTCAAATGACTTGACAGATTTGGATGACCCTCCTGGAGGGCATCACCCTACATGTGGAGTGGGGGGGTATGGGAGGGGAGGGTGTTTGGGGGTCATGAGAAGGGTGGGAAAGAGGAAAAGAGGGAGGGAGAGGGAACTGGGATCGATATGTAAAATGAAAATAAAAAAAATTAATATATGTAAACAAACAAACAAACAAAAACAAAGATCGTGTGGGACTGTGGAGGAGGTAGCCAGGCTAATAGTATAACTTTAAACAATGGAAAGTGATATTCTAAATGAAAGCTATAAATTCTTACTTTTTGGTTTATTTTTTTTTTTTTTGTTATATGTATGTGCTGGTGTGTGTGTTATGCCTACCTACATCCTTATGCTTCTAAATTATAATGGGACTAAATAAATGAGTTCCTGTTAAAAAGCATGAAACAAAATATTTTTCAAGGTCTCTATGGTTGGGGAAAATGTTAAGTAGATAAGATTTGTTTGGGCCAGTTTAATAAAAAGCAGTTGTGTCATCTGGTCAGTATTCATGTGTCTTTTCACAATGTAGGTGAAAACCACTTTTCTATGCTATTAAAAATAGTTAGGTGATATCTAGGTAGCTCCTTAGTGCCTCAAGACTTCCATAAGTAACTCAAACAGTTGTTAGGAATGTGAAAATTCAGTAATTATAAATGGGATAATTACTGTAAGTTTCTTATAAGTTTAAATTATTTTATTGTATGTATGGATATTTTGCCTGTACATATGTCTGTGCACTATGCACATACAATGCCCTTGGAGGTCATAACAGGGCATCAGATTCTCTCAGACTAGAGTTACAGATGGTGTGAGCCACCATGTGGGTACTGAGAATAAAACTCAGGTCCTCTGGAAAACACCTCGTACTCTTAACTGCTGAGCCATCACTCCATGCTCAAATTTCTCATAACTTTATTTTTAAACATTTAAAAGATTTATTTATTATGTATACAGTGTTCTACCTGCATGTATGCCTGCATGGCAGAAGAATGCACCAGATCTCATTACGGATGGTTGTGAGCCATCGTATGGTTGCTGAGAATTGAACTGAGGACCTCTGGAAAAGAGTCAGTGCTTTTAACCACTGAGCTGTCTTTTCAGCCCTGAATTTCTTATAACTTAAAAAATCCTTTTCAGTAACTTAAAATCTTATTATTTGTTATAAGTATGTTCATACAGTATATATGTATGTTAGACAAAGTTCAGTATTCTTTCTTAGATGTCTCGGTCAACTAGCCTGAGAGTTAAAATATCACAGAAACTCAGAACTGGTCCAAGTGCAGAGAAAAAGAATCTGTCAAGTGCTTGGCCACAAATGGGACCTCTCTGTCACAGCTCACTCCCCACCCAAGGCTCAGGGATCACTGTAGAAGAGAGGCAGAAAGACTGTTAAAGCCAGAGGTCGGAAAGGACTGGAGAGAAAGAGTGCCTTTTGGACATGAGTTCACAGCAGCTTGGTTGCCTGCACAAGGCTTGCCCAAGACCAAGCTGATCAACATCACAGCATGGGGCTTCATGAACCCCGACTCTCTGCTGTGGCACCATCAACAGTTTATAGGGCCTTGGAAAGAGAGTTTTCTTTGTAAGAGTGTGACTGCTGACCATGGTCCAGTGGATGGCCTCACATTCCTTAGTAGGTTGGCAGCACAAACTGGACTTGGAGGACTATTTATAAAAGAGGATGACATGATGGATTGGGGATAGATCTAGGAGGAATTGGGGAGCAGTGAGGATGAATGTAATCAAAATCCATTGTATGCATTTTGAAATTCCCAAAGAAAATAGGTGAAGAAATAAAAAAGATATCAAGAGAATTAAAGTGTCATGTGAATTATTAATACATTTAAAGTCTATGTACTTTGACGTTTAACTGGTATAACATTAAGGAAAAACAATGCTAAATATATTGGATCCATTTGTAAACTTAAAATGTTAAGAAAAAGCATGCAGTTCTAAAACTGAGTAATTTACACTGTTATTAAGGGTTGATAACAGTATCAGAATGACACTAATTCTGTATGCAAGTTAAATGAATCATTTTATAAGGGAACTTACAAGTTATGAGTGTATTGGGGAAAGTATAGTTATAGATAGACAGTAGTTTAGAATGAAGGGTTTGGACAAGTTGTGAAAGTTTAAGTAGTAAAGAGTTTAGGAAAGAATGAAACTCCCTGGAAGGGGGTGGCTATGCTTGGGCTTTATCACTGGCCAGTACCCCATCATCCAGAGAAAACTCACACAAGTTAAAATTAGAACTATCCCTGCCACTTCTGGTAGAGCTAGACTTCAGGACATCCAAGGACCAAATGGAGAGACCAATGCTAATGAAGATAAGGGGGAAGAGGACAGTTGATATTTTGGTTATTACTCTCCAAGGCCAGCCAAACACAGGGCATGGTAGGACCGACCCTCTTTCTATAAGAGACTTGTAACTTCAATTAGACCACTGGCCCTTTGATAAGAGGAATCATGAGGACTTGAGAGACTAGGAGCCAACTAATGCACATTTTACAAAGTGTCACTAGAGAAGAGCATGTCTACATTGATCCCTAAAGAAGTCATGTGTTCAGGGAGATCCTGACTAAGACATGATCCAGAGATGACACTGTTGGGCCAAAGAACGAAGGAGTCAAGAGGCTCATCATACTGCCTGGAGAAAACTTGGATGAACTAAAATGAATCCTAATGTGTTTGGTCAGGTGTTTTATCATAGTAGCAGAAAGTAGAACATACTAAGTGTTGTTCTTTCTGTTGTTGTCTCTCTCAGGGTTTCTATGTTTGAATTATTGAAGCCATGCATTGAAGAAATCTTTAGGTCTGCAAAGTAGATGCCAGATCCTAACTCTGGGCCTTGTGTTAGAAGCTGCTGCACAATGCCTGTGGTTTTAATCAAACAAAGGTCACATAGGAATATAAACATCTGTATTTGGCAACCTTTACTTGGTTTTTGGCCAGGTTTTTTTCCCCCTCTAAACTGTGGCCCATGATTTGTAATGATTCTTTTTACTCTAGGATTATATGAAGCAATGCTGGACGCCCAACTTTCTGTAGTTTTTATATAAACATAGGTAGAATCACAGGAGGAGGGAAGGAGCCTCTGGGCTTTTAGAAAAATTAACTTGTCTTGATGATTGAACTCCAGCCATCTCAGCCCTGAATACTTGGAGCATTGTTAAAGAGGCACTACCGAGCGCTATCTGGCCCTGCCCTTAGAGACTCCTAATGGTCTCCCACTTCTTCTGCTCATTGGGCCTGTCTGGTCTCATTCCTAAGTGAAAGGCGGGAGGCCATAATGGTACAAATGATAACCTCTTGGAAGGCTGTGAACAGCTAGACCTGCAACCAGGTCACAGCCAAGTCTCTGTAAGATTAGCAAGGGACCAGGCTTCACTCACTCAGGGTTATTTTAATGACTCCCAAATTCAGGTTTAAGATGTATAAGATAAACCATCACCTTTAGCATGCTTCAGGAGCAGGGATGGAATACAAGGGAGGATTACTAAGACCCTGCTGGCTACAAGGCCTTGCTAAGCTCTACTCCATCCTAAACTTGATTGTCTCAAAGAACAACAGGATGCCAATGAGCCAACAGTTTATCTTCAGGCAGGCTAAGCAAAACTAGCTGGGCCCAAGATGGCTGCTGGAATGTCTATGAGACAACCTTTTACTTCACTATATTCCTTCTCAGGTGCTAAATGACACCTCCAAGGTCATGGTTATCGACAACTTCCATGACTGCAAAGATCATGAAAAATAGTGAATAGAGTTGTGTCCAATCTCCTGGGAAACCCCCACTCATTCCAGGAAAGCCATGACTATTCCCCCTTATTAGCCTGTCCTTCCTCCTTGTTTCTTTTTACTGTACGTATGCAACATTTCAATCCCCCCCCAGGTCAAGATACTAATTCTCTTGTTTCTATTCCTCTTCTGTTTTTAGCCAAGAATAAAATCCCCCTTAATTGCTTTTTAGCACCAGGTATTGCTACTAACTCCAAGAAGGAAAATGGACATGGTTTGTGTCTTAGTTAGGGATTCTATTGCTGTGAAGAGACACCATGACCACAGCAACTTTTATAAAGGAAAGCATTTAATTGGGGAGGCTTGTCTATAGTTTCAGAGGTTCAGCCATTATCTTCATGGCAGGAAGCGTGGCAGCATGTAGGCAGACATGATGCTGGAGAGGTAGCTGAGAGTCTACATCTTTTAGGCAACAGAAAGTGAACTGTATGTCACACTGAGTGAAAGTGAAACTTGAACGAAAGATACCTCAAAGCCTGTTCCCATAGTGACCCACATCCTCCAGCAAGGCCACACCTACTCAACAAGGCCATACCCCTTAATAGTGCCACCCTTTGGGGGCTACTTTCTTTCAAACCACTACATTCCACTCCCTGGCCCCCAAAGACTTGTAGCAATATCATAATGCAAAAATGCATTCAGTCCAACTTTAAAACTCCGCATAGTCTATCACAGTCTCAACACTGTTTAAAGTTCAAAGTTCAAAGCCGCCTCTGAGATGCATGCAGTCTCTTAACTGCAATCCACTCTAAGATCAAAATAAAAAAGCATATCACATACTTCCAACATATAATGGAACAGGATATATACTACCATTCCAAAATGTATGGAAGGGAGCATACTGGACTAAAGAAAGACTGCAAACCACCTGGGCAAACTCCAAACTCTGCATCTCCATGTCTGATGTAAATACTCTGCAGATCTCCTGACTCCATTCAGCTTTGTTAACTGTAGTGTATTTCTCCCTCTTGGGCTGGTTCTATCCCCCGTCAGCAGCTCCCCTCAGCAGGTATCACATGGCTCTGCCTTCTTCAGCATCTTGTGGTCTCCAGGACAATCCAGGCTTCAACTTCACAGCTTCATGCAATGTCTTTTCTACTAGGCCTCCATGCAGGGACACCCCTGACACATGCCTGGCCTCCAGCAGCTTTCCTTAGTCTCAGGGGCAGATTCCATAGCCCTTTTCTTCTATCCTTAACTCTAGAACCATGTGGCCAAACTTCCGGGTTTCGCTTACTGGGGCTAGAACATGTTCCCCCTCCTTCAGTTACATTTCCGCCAGCTTTCTGTCCTTCACTTGCCTAAGCTCAGCTGTTCTGAAACTTGATCTCTAGACAAGTCGAGCTTCAAACTCAGAGATCTGCCTTCCTCTGCCTCCTGAATGCTGGGATTAAAGGTGTGTACTACCACTGCCTGGCCACCACAGTAACTCTGATAAAAGAAAACATTTAATTGTAGTGATGGTTTACAGTTTCAGAGGTTTAGTCCACTATCATCATGGTAGGGAGCATGGCAGTGTGCAGGCAGACATGGTGCTGGAGGGGAAGCTGAGATTCCTACATCTTGCAGGTAACAGGAAATGGACTGTGTGTCATACTGAATGAAGCTTGAGCAAAAGAGACCTCAAAGCCTGTCCCCACAGTGACACACTTCCTCCAACAAAGCTATATCTCCCTGTGGTAGTTTGAATGTAATTGGCCCCATAAGCTCATAGGAAGTGGCACTATTGGGAGATGTGGCCATGTTGAAGTATGTGTGGCCATGTTGAAGGAAGTGTGTCACTGATGGTAATGGACTGAACCTCTGAAACTGTAAACCACCACCACAATTCAATGTCTTCATTTACAAGAGTTGTGAGGCCATGGTATCTTCTTCACAGCAATAGAAACCCTAAGACATTCCCAATAGTACCACTCCCATTGGGAGTTATTTTCTTTCAAACCACCACAGTTTGAGATCATAGATTAGCAACACCATCCCCTCTTTGTTTCCGTCTCCCAAGTACAAAGTCAGGATTTAGTATTTTCTAGGCATTAGACCTTTAACTGGGCTCAACACACATAAGTATTTGATGCACGTGAAATACAGATGTACATTTATTTTTCAGGGAAATACAGAAAATTTGAAGTTTTGTATAATTCTACCATCCACGGTATATTTTACTATGTGTTTCATAATAAAAAAAAATCTTCAAGTATATCATTTTCTTTGATCGTATTTAGTCTCCATTATCTTTCTGGTCCTCTCTTATCCCTTTTTCCTCTCCATCTCATTAGTTCCCTTCCTCTTTCCAAATAATCCCCCTTCTATTTTCATATGTGTCACATATACATGCCCACACACATGTATGTGTGTATATAAAACTTTTTAAAGAGGTAGTCATGGTGTATAGATATTTGGCAATCCTTTAAACTATTTTCTTCATTAGTATTTAGAAATACATTCTTTATTAGTGCTGCTAAATTTCATCACACAATGAGATGTTTGTTTAATTACCTATGTAAACATACATCATTTCTTATTTTTTTTGATAAATACTTTTTTGGCAAACCAATTAAAAAGTAACTTCTAGAATACTTCTTTGGCCCTTCTCTTTTTCTAGAGTCCTTCCTACAGAGAGTGGGTCAAAGGGTAGGGCCTCTTTTAAGCTCCGTGTGTGTGTGTGTGTGTGTGTGTGTGTGTGTGTGTGTGTGTGTGTGTAAGTATGTATGTATATATGCAGACATGTGTATATGTCTGCATGTGTGTCTATCTGTCTTTGACTAACTACTCTTAGACATTGTACCAAAGGTTTGTTCTTAGCAGCCAAGCACGATGTGGCTATTCCCTCAGCTTTTCATCATCATCAAGTGTTCCTTTGCTTTGCTTATTGGATTGGATTAGTTCTCATTTCTAGATCAGGGACAGAACTTGGTAAAATGAGAGCAGCACTGTATATTGGCATTGTCCATTACAGTAGCTGCTCATCATTGGCCTCTACTTTTTGAGTTTTGAGTTTTGAAATGTATTTAGTGAAAGCATAGAAGAAAATTGGAAACTTCATTTAGGTTTAAATGGTGTCCTGTGGTTAATTACTGCTCTACTGGGTGAGTCAGTGCCAAATTCCTTAAGCTCAGAAGTGTGGTTTGCCTAGAGCTTATGTAGGACTCTCTGAAAAGGCAGGGTGATAAAAACAAGAAAGCTTAGAAGGGTGATATTGGGAAGCAGCCCTCTTCATTTCCTGTGTCATTTGCTGTGCTCCTAAAAGGCCACAAGAGAGCTGAGGAAATAGCTTCCAGGAGAGGGGAGTTTCTCTGTCGTCCAAAGTTGCTATCTTGGTATTTTTAGATCAGGGTGACCCAGGAGCCCCAGAAAATCATCTCTGTTGCTTTTCTGTCTTTTAGTTTGAGAACTGATTAACAATGGGGAGCTGAGGTTGATTTTCTATACCCTCTGGCCCTTCGACACTGGGGGACAGTCCCTGCTCTAGGTACAGGACTTACCTCTACACCTCGCCCAGGCCTACCTTGTGCTCCGTCACTTTTTGTGTCGCCTGTACCAGCTGCCCTGCAGAATTCACTGCAGCTCTAGGCTCAGTATCTTTGTGATAGAGAGCCAGCCAGCTTCCAAAAAGTGCAATTCCATCTGCTCAGCCCTGGCCACTGGGATCTGAGTCAAGCAAGGCCAAACCGCCCAAGGAAACAGCTGCCAAATGGCCCTTGGCAGCTGCAGGCTGCCCAGTGGCCTACTCCTGACCACATCAGAAGAGAAATTAATGTCACACTGTATCATCCAGTTACTTAATTCTTGGCAAGTCCAGACTGTAGATAATCTCATTTGTAAATAGATTGAGTCAACTCAAAGCCCTGAAAGAAAGAGGCAGTAAGAAGTTTAATCTACTTTTAGCCTTGTGAAACCTGCTCATCTTGTGAGAGTCAACCTGCCTGGTCCCTGTGGTCTGTTTATAATTGCTTTTTTAATTTTAAAAAATCATTACTTGTGTTCTGCAGATGGAAAAGGAGATCAGGAATTTACATATGTAAACAATTCCATACCACTTCCTCCAAAACATGCATTCTTTCTGAAGTAGCTGGACTGGTGGGAGGAGGGCCTCTTAGGTTTCAGTCTCATGGCTGCTGCGTGTCTGCCATTGCATTTTATGCTTCACATGGAGTTTCTTGTTTAATCCTTTCAACATGCTCCTGGAAGCAGTGACATTTTTAATCCAATTTGCTGAGGAAAAAGTCCAAAGGTAGTGAGGGTAGTGGCTTCCTGAATGCTACCCATTAGTTAGGTGAGGAAATGTCTGTATAAGTAGACATTTCTGTCCTGCAAGCTGCTCCCAAGTAGCCACACAGAGGCCTAACATTAATTACAAATGCTTGGCCAATAGCTCAGGCTTGTTACTAGCTAACTCTTACATTTAAATGAATATTTCTCATCTGTGCTTTGCTATGTGGCTTGGTATCTTTTCTCAGTAGAGCATGCCCAAGTTTCTTGTCTCTGTGTGTTCTGGAGACTCCAGCCTCTGCCCTCCTCCTTCCCAGCATCCTCCTAGTCTCTCTCTCCCGCCCAATCCCTTTCTGCCCAGCTGTAGGCTAGTCAGTTCTTTATTAACCAGTGGGAGTAATGCATATTCACAGTGTAGAGAAGGAGCATTCCACAGCAAACCTGAGGGGCAATGCAAACAAATTGACTCTGGAGTCTATTTTCCTACTTTGTGCAAGAATCAGGCATACAGCCATGAACATGTGGAGCTAATTTTCAGTATACTGGAATTGTGCTGTGCTTTGAGGTAGACTATCAAATTTTTTCCTGGATTTATTTATATTTTTTGAGGCTTCTTATAATTGTGAAGTTGCAGTGTTGATGCTTGCTTGTGAGGCATTTGATTCCCGTTGATGCTTTACATCCCATATTTTTGTCAAAAAATTTACACAAATGGAAATAGAAAACTGCCAATATCAGATTCTGTCCCTAGTATTCCTCTCTACAGTCAAATCCTTGGGTATCTTTTGGCCCTAAAAGAAAATACTTAACATTCAGAACTGTCAATAACAAAAAGAGAGAAAATTTGAGAAATGAAGTGTAGTGGGCATTTACCTGGGTGCTGGGCTTGGACTCTGGTCTTTGTGCTGGCAAAGCAAGTGCTTTACCCTCTGAACCATCTCTCCGGCCCCTCAGAGTAGGTTCCTAAGCACATTTTCAGCATTTGCAGTGTGCTAAGCTGTGTCTTATGTGATAAATATAAGACAGCGGGCATGGACACTACATGGGTTGCTATCTTCATAAAGGCAAACTGGTGTGCCTCCTGCAAAGTTCTGATGTCTGTGCTTCAGAAGCAAGGGTCTATTTTGGAGTCCTTTTAGCTGTAGCGTGGAGAGCTAGAAGCACTGGAGTTACAGAAAAGTGACAACATAGTCTGCAAAGATCCCTTAGCATTTTCTTTTAATTAAAAGAATTCCTCCAAGCTCAGAGGTTTAAAAGACTACTTTTATTCCCAGTTCATGGGATAGTAAGCTAGGCTTAATGACTTGAAGGAGTTTTGTTCAGGCCAAGCAGAAGAAAGGCAATAGAGCCAAGATGGGGCACAGGTTGACCCCTGTTTAGAGCCCAAGGGCATAGCTTTGTTCTTGTCATAATCGGTTTGAATTGACTGAGAGGTGGCTAGAGTACATTTCTAAGAGAACCTGGTCTGGTTAAGTATACAGGAATGTGCTTTAAAAATATTTGTGTCTGTGGTAGTGCTATGCACTTGTTCGTGTATGTATGGGGAGGTCAAATGGCAACCTTGGGTGTTGGTCCTTGCTTTCCACATTGAGCCATGGCTTCTCGTTTGCTGTGTGGCACCCCGTGCTATCTAGCTGTCAAGCTTGTTGGCATTCTCCTGTCTTCAGTGCCCATCTCAATGTAGGAGCATGGGGATTATGGATATTCCTATGCCTTGCTTCAAGTGGGTTGTGGGGATTCACACTGAAGTCCTCATGCCTGATCAGCAAGAGCTTTTACCCACAGAACCATCTCCACAGCCTTAGGAAGATGCTTGGAAACTGGTCTGAATCAGAGCAGCACTAGAATCAGCTGTGAGGTTATGGGAGACATTTTGTAGCTCTCAAATTGGGACCTCTTGTGAAAGGCTAAGTCTTATTTCGAGCGCATGCTTGATCATGTTTCTGCTGTGTATAACTATGGTTGCAGCCATGTCATATAGTTTACTGGGGAGTTAACAGTCCACCAGTGGTCCATGCCTGGTCTTGTAAGACAAGGCACAGACTCCATGGTATCTCAGCACTGTCTCTAAGCTTGTACAATCACTTTCTGTGCTTACTGTAGAAAGAAACAGATGATGAATGCACCCATGCCAGCCTGGACCCCAAGGATCATTCCCAGAAGTGAAAGATTTCCGGGTCAGAATTCAGTAAACGTTGGTTCTGATCCCTGTCTATAGCTTGCTGTGTGATTCTAAGAAAGTTTCTCAATGTTTCTGAGCTCAGTTTTTTCATCTCCAAGGTAGGATGTTTCATAGTTTAGCTATTCCATGTTGATGTGAAGGGCCATCCGCTCTGCGGCCAGGGGGCCTTGGGAACAATGTGCATTCTGACCTGGGCCAGTTTCATGTCAGAGCCTGATGGAGGAGCTCAGTGCTTTGTCTAATAAAGGTTCCTTGTGATTTGCAGCCTGTGACATTCCTTTGTTAGAAAAATGATTGTGAAGGACAGCAAAGAGGCTGAATATGCTAGACCTGAATGTCAAAGGTTGCCCAGTGTGCCACAGTGAGCTGTGTGGGGCAAATCTTTGAGTTTTAATGACCACGGTGGTTAAAATAACAGGAGATGTAATGAGCTCTGTCAAACACACTTTCCCCCGGCTGTTGGTCACATGGGGCTTCTTTAACAGCAGCAGCAAAGCTGACGCTGCGATCCTAAGGTCCCAGTTTCTGTATCAGCTGTGTTTGAGAAAGTGATTCAAGGGCCTCCTCCCCTACAGCTTCAGAATGTCTTTGTGTTTTCTCAAGTCTTCCCTCTGAAGTGAGGCCATGGATTGGAGGCCTCTGCAACTTCTCGACTTCATTAGAAACGCTGAGTCTCCGACCCCCACAAATGAGTGAATTAGATTCTGTGCTTTAACAAGATCCCCAGGAAAACCACACACAGTAAAGCACACAGAGAGCAGTGGGAAGCCATTGAACTTGCCTCAAGAAGGGCAAGTGCAAAAGTCGACAAGAGTCAAATGTTCAGCGGCCACCCTCCCAGGATGCCAGACACTATACAGCCACTGAGGTTGGGTTTGAGGGGGAGGACCTGGTTCCCTTCTCAGAAAGGTAGGATTACATAGTCAATTATTCTTACCAAACATAGAGACGATGAGCCTGGTGCTCTAGTCATGCAGAAGATCTGTGGGAACCTGGTTTGCTTTTGCCTCACCAAGGAGGCCATGGCAGTTATTGCAACCAAGTTGAACTCATCATCTCCTCCTCCTCTTCTTCCTCATCTCTTCTACTCCTCTTCCTCTTTCTTTCTCTCTTCTCCCCCTCCCTTACTGAACTGAGCTCCCAGGCAAAAACATCCACAGCTAAATTAACAGAGTCTCTTAAACAAATACTTGCCCAGTCCCAGACTCTAGGCATCTCTAGCTTCTGTGTAGTTAGAATGGCCATTCTGAAGCTGCGAGCTTCAGTTAGGATTTTACACTTTCACCATCAATTGCATTTTATGCACTTATCCACCATAGAAAAGGGGAAATAAAAACCACAACAGAGTTGCAACTAGAGAGACATTGAACTTAATACCCTCACAACTCTGGTCCTTTTGCCTGTTTCCTATCCTTCCTTTTCACCTGCCATTATCCTGTCTGTCTCCTTTGTAAATGCTATACTCTACGCACACGGCACATAGCTTTTCAAATATACACACACATGTGCTTGATAGGCCAGGATCTGCATTTAAGGGGGAACATGTGTTTTTCTGACTTTCTTTTCTTCCTGAGTTTATAACACCATGCTTAAGATTATATGTCCAACTTCATCCAGCTCCTGCAAATTGCATGATTTTTAGTTTTCTTTACTGATGAATAAAATTCCTTTTTTGTAAATGCACCACTACCTTCCTCAGCCAACCATCCATCCACTGATGACCTGTAGGTTGGCTCCCTTTCCTGCTGTGTGGAATAGGAGTAGCAGGGAGCATGGGTATGTACCTATTTCTATGGTAGTCTATGTAGTTCTCTGGGTATCTGTCCATCAGGGGAAGAGCTGAGTCATAGGACAGTTCTTATTTTCTATTTTGTGAGGAACCTCCAGACTGATTTCCATAATGGCTATATTGATTTGTACTCTACCAGCAGTGAATAAGGGTCCTTCTCTCCACATCCTCTCCAATGTTTGTTGTCTGCTTTATTTTTCCTTTTGCAATTAAAAAGTAAAAATATAATTACATAATTTCCCCTTCCCTCTCTTCCATTTATTTACTCCCATGTACTTTACCCTCCTTGTTACCTCTCAAATTCATGGCCTCTTTTTCTATAATTATTATTGTTATGTGTGTGTGCACAGGAATGAATATGTAAATACAGACTGCTGAGTCCATTCAGGGTTGCCTGCATGGATATGCTTTCAAGACTGACCACTTGGTATTAGATAACCAATTATGGGCCTCATCTCTGGGGAAGACTAATTCTCCCGTGCTCAGTTAAAGCAGGCTTCTTGCTGGCCGCTGCTGTTAGTTCAAGGACAGTCAAACTATGGCTCACAGACTAACTCTAGCTTCCTATCTTCCTTCTCTCCCTTCCCCTTCTTTCTTCTTCTGTTCTCTTCTGTTCCCTCTTTCCCTTCACCTTTCCTTACTTTTCCTCTCTCCCCCTCTCCCCACCCCCATGGCAGGTTTATAACCCAGGACCTTGAATTTGCTTGGCAAAGTCCCTACCACTAATACACTTCAAACCTTTGGGGTTGTTGAGATAGGGTTTTGTCCCAAAGCTCAGAGTGGCCTTCAATTCCCTCTGTCACCCAGACTGGCCTCAATTGCCAGTTGCTCTGATGTGTCTGATTCTATTCTAAGACTGAGATTACAGAGTCACCACACTTAGTGTCTTAAGTAGTTTTGTGACTACAATCTTGTCAAAATGCTAACAAGACTGTTTCCTTAGCTTATTGTCTGGCTGCTTTGGTCATACAAGAGTCTTAGGGTTTTTATTGTTGTGAAGAGACATCATAACCACAGCAACTCTTACAAAGAAAACATTTAATTGGGGGTAGTGGCTTATAGTTCAGTCCGTTATCATCATGACAGAGAGCATGGTGGTGTGTAGGCAGACATGATACTGGCTAAGTAGCTGAGAGAGTCTTAACATCTTACGGGCAACAGGGGAAGTTGACTGAGATACTCGGTGGTACTCTGAGCATAGGAAACCTCAAATCCCACCCACACAGTGACAAATTTCTCCAAAAGGCCATACCCACTTCAACAGAGCCACACTTGCTAATAGTGTCCTCCCTATGAGATTGTGGGGACAATTATTTTCAAACTACCACAGAAGACTTGCACTTGAGATGATATAGCTTTGGGAAGAGGCAGTACTTACTACTGGGTCCTCTGGGTAAGACGTTTGCAGCCTCATTCTTTTTAGATTTATTTTCATTTATTTGTATGCAAATGTTGGAGTGTATTCTCTCTCTCTCTCTCTCTCTCTCTCTCTCTCTCTCTCTCTCTCTGTGTGTGTGTGTGTGTGTGTAGGTCAATCAAGGAAGTTCCAGGTGGTCATGAATTACCCAGTGTAACATGGGTGCTGGGAACTGAACTCCTATCTTCTGAAGGGACAGCACTAAGGCATCTCCAGTCTCTTGTGGCTTCCTTTTCTAGACCAGGAGTTTTCAAAGTGTGAGCCACAGCTAGCAACAACAGAAGCTGCAGGGAACTTGTAGACAATGGCATTTTCTGGCCTACTCTGGACCCACAGAGCAGGCACTCAGGGAAGGTCTGTAATATATGCTGAACAACCTTCTAGATGGTTCAGACACACAGGGAGCTTGAGAAATACCACCAATGATCCCAGTGGGCTATACTATGGGCCTTCACACAGCCTCATCCATTGGCTTGGGTTGTGCATTCCTTATTTCTTCTGTCCATCAAGCCTTAGCTCCAATGATGCTTCCTCATGAAGATCCACCTTGAACACCCAGGCCAAGGGTACCACACCAGCCTGTCTGTGCCTCATACTGTTATTTACCATTCATGTCCATGTCCTTTTAAAGGGTGGCTAAATGCATGTATTATTAAGGTATGATATGATGTTTTGATATGTATATATATTGTGGAGTGGTTAAATTAGGCTAATTACCATATCTGTCATCTCATCTTGTTTGCATTTAAATCTTTTGGCAGTTTTGAAATATATAATAAGTCATTATTAGCTGTAGTTTCCATACTGTGTCTCTTATCTGACACAGCTCAATATGGACCTTTGACTTATGCCTTGAACCCAACCTCTGGCAACACCCTTCAGCACACTGTTTCTCTGGTTTTGATTTTCTTAGATTCCACTTATAGAAACAGCATGCTACTTACTGGTCTTCCAGTGCTAGGCTGAAGCCACTTTTACCAAATCCTCCAGGTTTATCTCTGTTGCTGGCAAATGTCATCATTTTCCACTAGAGGCGTGGAGAATACCTCCTTAATGTCCCTTAAATGTGAAGTGGGATGACAAGACTATGATCATCATCAGATGTGGGTGACAGTGAATGAGTTAACTCTTGGTAAGTACTCAGATTTTGGTATGCCAGGTGTTAGCTCATGAGACAGTGCAGCACTGCAGACATTTCCTAAGGTCCCTTTTGGTGCTGCTGGCCACGACCAGTGACTATGTTTTGGTTTGGACTGTACACGCTAAGCTTAATAATTTTCAACAGTGTCTGTTCTGTGATCCAGTAACTGGGTCAACCGAACCTGCGGGTTGGTGGACCACAAAGATAACTGTGCGAACCCTGTTTGTTCATAGGTGAATAAGCAGAGAGCCCTAAGAGGAGCACCTCATCTCTCTGTTGCTGTGAGAGCTTGCTGGGTGTTTAGTCCCCCAACTACTTCAAAGCTCTAATTTTAATCAAAAGACCTGGCTCAAAGAGTTTCTCTAGTTGCATACATGGACAATGGCAGCAGGCAAGCTCACACCTAGTGATCTGTGTTCTAAACAGATCTCCATCATCACAGGAGAGGTGCTTCAGCCTATGCTGACTCCCACTGAGGCCGTTCTCTTCTGGAAGAGTGTGGCATGAAACCCACAGACATCTCTATCGCTTCCCACTCATATGGCCTTGGTAGCCTCATCTTTAGGGAGATGGGAGGCAGGGACATGGGGGATACAGGAAGTCACCTCAGGGCAGGAAGATTTTCCTCTGAAGGCTTTATTTCTTTCATGGTGTTTACTGTTGTGGATGCTGAAGTTGCCAGAAACTTGAGCAGTCTGCTGGAAGATGATGATGATGAAGAGGAAGGATGCTGGATGGGAAATTTGCAGTGTCAAAGTTACTTCCAACCTTTTCAATATCTGCTTAGCTATCTGAAGGTTGCCACACATACCTGTGGTCAAATAACACATGATCAAGAATTGCTAGCTGAGACAAATAATTTCTTATGTCCTTGAAATAAGGCAGATATGAGATTGATGGTTATATTAAGCTAGACCCTCCTTGTTCTAAGAATTAGACAATAATAAGGGATGCTGCTTTCCCAGGCACTTCAGCTGGAGACTTTGTAATTACTTTCTTCTTGATAACATCCTGGGCCAGGTTGTTTTTATTGCTTGCAAAGAAGTGCCCTGACGTTATCTAAGGAGTCAGTCAGAGGCACATTTATAAAGGTATTGACCCTGAGGTAATAATAAAGTGTGTGGTCCAGGGAGTGTGAAGGCATATTGGGTTTGTCACTGGGGGAGAAGAAGGGGTGGGGGAGAAATGGAAAGCTGAAACCTAGCCAATGATTGAAGTACATCTGGATGCTTTTATTTTGTTCTGACTTCAGGAGGCCAGAAACAGTTAACAGCACAGATAACCCTCGGACCAGCCTTCCTGTGGCTTTTCTGGAGGCAATTCAGTAGTTTGCAAAGTACAGAAAGGAAAGAAAGGGATTGAGAATAAAACTTGGACTCTACTGCTGAGATCTTAGGCACGGACCTTCAGTTCTCAGATGAGAAGTACAGGCTTACCTTGGGAAAGCCCCAGAGGAGCGTCTCTTTCCCACTTTTCTGAAATACGCATCATGAAAATGAAGCTAGCTCCTGTCTTTAACTGATGATGAGAGACATTGTAGGATTAGCTGTGTCTCCTGGGGGAGGCGAGAGAGAGTGTGGGTTGTATGTGCGTTAGGAGATGGACATCAACCTGCTACTGTGAAGGTAGGAAAAGTACCCCATAGTACTACTCTATGACATGGTTAAGAAATTGTCTCTTCTTTTTTTTTCTGTATGTGTTTATGTGTGCTATATGAACACATGTATGCAGGTACCCAAGGAGGCCAGGAGACAGCATTAGGGCCCCAGGAGCTCTAGTTACAGGTGTTTGGGAGCTGCCTGGTTTGGGAACCAAACTTGAGTCCTCTGGAAGAGCAACAAGTGCTCTTATCCACTGAGCTGTCTTTTCATTCTCTTTTAAAATAATGATGGTTGGAAAGATTAATTGATAAAAAGGCATACTTACTATGTTTTGTAGGAACATATATATTCACGCCGTTCTAATCCTGAAGGGTTGGCAAACCTTTTCTACAAATAACCAGACAGTAAATACTTCAGGCCTTGCAGGCTATGCTGTGTCTGTCATGACCATTGATCTTTTCTCCTACAGTGCAAAAGAAGCCATAGATCAAATATATGACTGGGCATGGCTGCTTTCCAATAAAACTTTATGAAAAATAGACAGCGGATAAGATGTGGCCCCTGAATCATATTTGCCCTTCCCTGGGATAAAGTGGCTGTTGATGGTATCTGTTGGGGAGAAAAGGCTGGCATTGGGCTGTTTGGGTGTATGTCTATGACAGTAGGTTGAGAATGTATAAGTAGAGAAGCTTCTCTGACTACACAAGTGTCTAATCTGTGCTTAGTAACCTTTGTACAAAAGAGGAGGAGCCTGTGGCTCTGGTCTTATGAAAATGAAGACTCTATCTCCATTTCTGTATGTAATTATGTCATTCTTTCCAGAGCATGTTCAATTTTGAAGTACTGTACAGAAGATTTGGAAGCATCATAGAGACTAGGCTCTTGTTATAATAAACAAAAATAATGAAATAATATTAAAATAATACAAAACCATTGATACTGTTCCACTTAAAGCCTCAAGAAGTATTACAGTTGTACATTCAAGAAGGCTCACAAGTCTGGCCTTACAGAACCAGCTTAGTTGGTGGCTTGGACTTTTTTCTGGAGAACCGATTGATGATTTCCTCTATGCACTTCTCCAGTCTCCCTCTAACCTTGTCCAAAATGGCTGGTATATAGTGACTCTATAGCCGCTTCATTTTCCTATTTAAAATCAGCCCTGTACCACCATTATTCTACACTGTGCCTGCTAGTTTTATATTATATGTTTTTCTTTGTATGCAAATCTCTTTCTCTGTGTGTGTGTGTACACGTGTGTGCATGTGGATGTCACAGGCCACCTTTTCACTGAGTGGATCCCACAAATGGAACTCAGGTTTATCAGTCTTTGTAGTAAACACCTTTGCCCAATGGGCATCTTGCTGGCATTCCACCTTGTATCTTGAGACAGTCTTTTACTGACCCCAGAGATTACTGACTCAGCTAAGTTGACTGACCAGCAAGTTCCTGGGGTCCACTTGTTTCTGCCTCTCCAGTGCTAGGATTTACAGGTTGAGCCGGATGGCCATTTTTAAAATGTGTTTGGGATTTCACCTGCATGTCAAAGCATCCTCTCAACTGAGCTGTCTCCCCAGCCATATCTAGAATGCCCTGTGCTGTTCTCAACTGGAGTGGAAATATTTGAATACAGTGACCACTGTATCTTCTGTACTCAGTCCATGTACTCCAATCCAAAAAAGACCTCTATGGCTCACATTTGACCTCTATCACTCATTACTCCAAAAAACAAGCACACACAGGGTAGCTACTCAGTGAATATCTAATCACCGAGAAACACCAGAGCAGCTATTATCGAAAGCAAACCCCAAGTTTCTGGAATTGGTTCTTTAATACAGTTAGAGGCAAGAGCGAAGGAGATCCATCTTTTGAGGACATTCTGGCTCTGTGAGACTGTGAATCTGTGTCCTGCTGTAGTAAGCAGGCATGTGTTTCTGCAGATGTGTTGTCTGGTATGATTCTGGAAGGTTTGTCCTATACAGCTGCCTTTTATTGCCTTTTTCTTTACCACATCACCTCCAGTTCCTTTCCCTCCTTTCTTCTCTCATTCCTTTCTTTACTCCTCCCCTCTCTTCTGTTCCTCCCATTACTCTCTTCCCCTTTTCTCCCTCCTTCAATTCCTCCCCTCCTCCTCCATTCTCTCCTCCCTATCTCCTCATTCCCTTCCTTCTATCCTCCCCCTCCTTTCTTTCTCCTCCTTACCACCCCATATCCTTCCTCCTCCCCTTAGATCAATTCTTCATCTTTTACACACTCATCCATACTCATCCTCCATAAAAGGCTGCCAGTGAAAAGCCAGAGGGCTAGCATTTAGGATGCCCATGAGTTCATCTGTGGCATGAGCTTTACTTAAGGCATCCTAGGGGCTCCTCTGAGAGGGAGTTGGACAGATGAAAAAGAGGAAAGAGGCTTGCATGTAATCTAAAAAGACCTTACTTAAGGGCTTTTCTCACATTTGACTTCCATCACTCATTATCCCAAAAGTCAGGACCCCATCAGTCATGTCGGAGGCTAAAATGCAGAAGGTAGAATACTTGGACTGGCCACATAACACTGGGCCATTGTGCCACAGAAGGCCACGAAATGGTCTTCATCTTTGCCACAGGGTGAGCTCTGTCCAGAAATGCTTGGCTCTCCTGACATGGACTTAAGTTGGTCTCATGGATTGGGGGCATGGTACTGTGGGAGGTGAACTTCCTGGAAGGAGCGAGAATACATGTGCTCTAGGCTGTGGGGTTCTGGCCTCAGTACTCAGTTATGCTGCTAGAAACTTATATGCAGCCCTAGGTGGTGCAGACACAAATTCTACTGCAGTGTTTTTTTATTTGGGGAAACAGGAAGTTAGCCAGATGGGGCCCCTGGGCTGTTGTTGGCACATCCTATGCTATAGTACTGTCAACAAATAGGAAATTGGAGTTGAAAACACCTTTGGGTCAGCTCTCAGGGGGCCAGCTCTATGGCTTCTGGGCCATTTGAACTTGAGGAGGTCATGGGCCCCCTGAACTTCACTTCCTTTTTAATTAGACACTAAGGGTCTCTGAACAGGAGAGTTCTGAGCACAACGCCTTCTCATTAGCCCTCTTGTCTCAGAGATGGTCCATTTTCCCTTGTACCCTGTACCTAGAAATAGAATTTCTACACCAGGGGACTAAAAACAATCCCATTTTAAGGTCAAACATCAGACTTTCTTTTAACTTCCCAAAATGTGATTCTCTGGCCAACAGAGGCGCTGAGCACCACAACAATGTGTTGCCAAAGAAACCGATGTCCTGAAAATCCCACTGCACTGCTTTTAAAATCACAGGATAGTCTATACCATAACAGGAAACTTTACTGAATGTTTGGCTTCCCATTCCACCCTCAGATGCCCCAAGCAAATATGACATATTTTAAAGTCCGGTTTCTCATATGGTGTGGTTGGGGTAGATACAGTAGGCGGTTCATGGGTGCTGCACAGTACCCATGACCACCTTCCTGCCCCGGTTGCTTCCTCACTGTCTGTCCCTGTGGTGGCTGCTCAGCAGAATCCAGGGGGCTGCTTAATGAGGGGTGAAGACAATATGGACTCAGAGATGCGGCCAGTTGCCTTTTCACAGTTGGTAAGCAGCATTGCAGGTGCATTCTCTTAATGAGGGTTAATTTGTCTCATATTTTAATCTGACAGAAGCTGGCCATGTTGCTGTCTATTCCTTGGAGGTTACTGCCTTGTTCTTGGTTGACACAAAAAAAGAAAAATGGAGCATGATTTTGGGTTATGGAAATGATAAAACAGCAGGCTAGTATTGGTGAGAAATCCTGCCCTTTGGGTGTTCAGAATCACACTTATATGGAAGAAAGACATTTTAGCAGATAAAGCAAAGATGAAGGAGTCCTAAATTATGTTTCTGGAAAATTCCAGTTTCCAACTGTGTACTAGACAGTGCCTCCAATTAAGCCCATTTGAGGTTAGTTTGCCTGGCATGTGCAATTTTGCCTGTTTCAGACACTGCTGCCCACAGGGAATGGGTTCAGTGGCTCTTGCTCTAGATGTGAGAATGGAGGATTTCTGGAAGAGCTGTTTTCATTTTTAAAAAAATCATAAAGTCATTAGGTGCTAGTAAAAAAGTCAAAGTAAGGACATTCAATTGACAGTGCTTTTTCCTACTTTGAATCTCAACCAAAGTCTTTTGAGACATATACACTGTTCATATACAGCTGTTTGGATGAGTTTGAGTTTTGAGGGAGGCATATGATGGAGTCCATGCATGTATTCATTGTTTTCAGGAGAGTTCCAGGAGAACAAGACAGAAATCCAGCGCAACCTACTTCAAGCCAAAGGGAAATCAGGAGCTTAGGGTAGTGGGGAAGGCAGGTGCTGATCTGGGTTCTGTCATGATGGAACCTTTCTCCAGTCTGAAAAATTGACTTTTCACTTCAGTCTGATGCAGAGGACAGGCACCTCTGCTCCTCCCTCCATGGCAATCAGGTTTTGCATGCAATGCACCTGTTCACCACCCTTCCTAAAAGAATTCTCCTTGTCCAGTTCCTACACGTCAGTTCTCAGAAGAACAGTAATGTGCTGTGCTTGGGACCAACCTGTGCCGCTAGAGAGGACTCCAGCAGGGTAGACTCATGTTACTTTTCATCTCTGAGCAGAGAGAGTGGGCGGTTACCACTGCTGCTGCAAAGGACAGGACCATATGAACTCAGAGGAGAGGGAGTTGTTGGTCCCCAGAAAGTGGGGAAAAAGAATGCTAGTCAGATACATGTGCACTAACACACGGGTGTGCACAGGTGTGTGGTGCATGTGCACACACACATACCCTTAAAAACAAAAACAAAAAGGAGTATGTAATCTGTACTATTTTATAGCTTCGTTTCTTGTTTTTTTTTTTTTTTTTTTTTTTTTTTTTTTTTTACATTTTACATTTGCTGCTAAGTGCTATGTGGTGTTCCTTTCTGTATATGTAGGAAACATACAAAATACAGCTCTCTAAATGAAGTGACCAGAGCCTGGGAACATGGACTCAGGATGCTCTAAATGACATGTTCCACTATAGAAATGGTTAACATGAGCCTCGGAACAAAAGAGAGTGATAACTTAATCCATTTGCCAAATAATGACAGTAGACCCCTGCAGGCAGGCTGCTTATAGCAAAGTAGGCTAAACCAAGTTAGTCACAGATGATGTGTGATGACACTCTTGGGTTTTGGGGTTGATGGAGACTAGTGATCCATTGAGTTAAGCATGTCATCTGATAGTCAAAAGGATGTTAGCTCAGCTCAAGGAGGTGTGTGATAAAATTCTGTTAAAGGGACTAAAGATAGCCTAAGATCCTTTTGGTTCTTAACCTGCAGCCTTCCCATTCTCCACCATCACGGAAATTCTCAGTCACTCTGCAGACTCCCCACATAGGTGTGGCTTTGTCAGAGAACTTCAGTTCATGGTGAAATTTAGTTCAGATCAAAGAAATGTCTGCTTAATTAAAAAAAAATCACATGGCATCCATTTTTGAGCCCTTGAAAATTCAGGCCTTGCAATTTCCTGGTGTATCTTTGGTAGCTTTCCCTGGTCTCCTAATTTCACTGAGGAGATTTAAAAGAAGGGTCTTTATATGTGGAATGCAGGGAAAAAGGACAAAGATTTCTACACATTCAGAAGAACCCCTGGCTGGCTCTTTACTGCTTAGAATTTCTTATTCATAGTGATGTTCTTTTTGCTTGAAAATGAGAAGTCTTGGCCCCCAAGTGACATATGTTTTGCATTGAATCATCTTATCCCTATAGATAAATGAGTACTCCAAGTCTCTGTGCTCTGAAGGTTTTTGGTGAGACATAGGAGGTAATCATGAACTCTCTGAGACAAGACACTGCTCCTTTGGCCTGGGGGGGGGGCTTCCTAGGGACAGAGAGAAAGGAAGAGAGTCACAAGAAATTACTCTTAGGCATATACAGAATCCAGCTGTGTGTTTTCTTCCTCCTAATAGCTGGATATTTTTTTTTTTTTTTTGAGAAATGCATCATTAGGCAGTTCTGGCACTGTGTGAAAATTACAAAATGTATCTAACACCAGCTAAGATGGCTACACTGTCATTAGGCAATATAACCCTATGATACCATGGTCGGCCATATGGTCAACCATTGACACACAAAAGAATTACTGATTAAATCTCTATCTTTTGAGGACCCTCCATATTTGTAGGGAGAAGGATTAGATTAGCCATTAAAATTCCTTTTAGATTTGTCTATTGTATGGGTGTTTCTTTTTTATTTATTTATGTATCTAAATTTCATTTTACATTTCAACCAGAGTTCTCCCTCCCACCCCTCCTTTGCCCCTCCTCACCTCCGCCCCCACCCCAGCCCACCCTCCATCCACTCCTCCCAAAGGGTAAGGTCTCCCATGGGAGTCAACAAAACCTGGCATATCAAGTTGAGGTAGGACCAAGGCCTTTCCCCTGCATTAAGGCTGAGCATGGCATCCCACCATAGGGACTGGGCTCCAACAAGGTAGCTCATGCACCAGGCATAGGTCCTAGTCCTACTGCCAGGGGCCCCTCAGGTAGGCCAAGCTTCACAACTGTCTGCCACATGCAGAGGGCCTAGTTCAGTCCCATGGAGTCTCCACAGCTGTAAGTCTAGAGTTTGAGTCCCCATGAGCTTGATTCAGCTGCCTTTGTAGAATTCACCTTCAAGATCTTGACTTCCCCTTGCTCATATATTCCCTTCTCCCTCTCTTTGACTGGAGTCCTAGAGTTTGGCCTGGTGCTTGGTTGTAGATCTCTGCATCTGGTTCCATCAATTACTGAATGAAGGCACTATGATGACAGTTGGGGTATTCAACAATCTGATTACAGGGGAAGGTCATTTCAGGTACCCTCTTCACTACTGCTAGAGGTCTTTGCTGCGGTCATCCTTTGGATTCTTGGGAATTACCGTAACACCAGGTTTCTCCCTAACCCCACAGTGGCTCTCTCTATCAAGATATCTCTTTCAATGTTCTCCCACTCCACCCCTCCCCCAACTTGACCATCCCATTTTCTCATGCTCTTATCCCCCATCCTCTCCCCTTACTGCCCCTGCTGCCCCCAGTTTACCCAGGAGATCTCATAAAATTCCCCTTCCCAGGGCAATCCACGTGTCCCTCTTAAGGTCTTCTTTGTTACCTAGCTTCTCTGGAGCTGTGGATTGTAGTCTGGTTATCCTTTGCTTTATGTCTGGTATCCACTTATAAATGAGTACATTGTATGGGTGTTTTGTTGACATATATGCATGTGTACCACACAAGCAGTGTCTGTGGAGGTCAGAAGAGGATGCTGGATTCCCTGAGCTGGAGTTACAGGTGGTTGTGAGCCACTATGTGCATGCTGGAACCTGAACCCTGTCCTCTGCAAGAACAGCAAGTGCTTTTAGTGACTGAGCCATCTCTCCAGCCCTCTATTCCCCTATCTTATATACAGATAGGAAACCAAGTTGCCAGGAAACACAAAGCCCCCCCTGCCTTGACAAAGACAAAAGGACCCCAGAGTTACCCAGTTGAGTGCATGAGCGCTGATGTCACCTCCAGGGTGTGTCATCTGAATGGTGCTTCTTTGCTAAACTGGTAACTCCAAAGGATTTCCAGCCAGAGGTCTGGTCTTTTCTCATGTCAGCCCAGTCCTGCCCCCTCTCCATCTCAGCTCCACTGCTTAAGGTCTCATGCTTTGTTCCTGCTGGAGTCTATTTACTGTGGAGCAGAAGCACAGCCTAAAATTCCCAACTTCTGTTTACGTCTGACGGGAAGCTGGTTTATCAGACCCATCACACTTTAATTATGAAACACGGAGATGGACCTTTGAAATGGAAGCCAAATCTCGTTAAAGACTTAATCACAGGGCTTGAAGTCCTGTGAATGGCTTGTGATCTCCTGTCTGTCTGTTTCCCTGCCCCCTTCTCTGTCCCTATGCAAAGCACATTTGATATCTACATTTCTGCTTACAGAGCCCTAAGGGTGTTGATCTGGCACAAAACAGTTCAGATAGTAAGGGTTTCTCTCTCTCTCTCTCTCTCTCTCTCTCTCTCTCTCTCTGTCTGTGTGTGTGTGTGTGTGTGTGTGTGTGTGTGTGTGTAAGGAGAATGGATTCTTGTTACACTGTGTATTCCCTTACATTTCAAATACACATTTTAGACACTAGGTTTAAATTCAGGCAGTCTACCCTGTTGAGTCTTGGTAGAAAAAGTTTGACAAGCGAGGATAGTTCTATGGTAGCATCAGTCCGAGCATCAATTTATTATGCTTTTTTATTTACCTTGTGTGAGTATGTGCACATGTGTGAAGGCCTGTGAGATGGGGATGGGAGTTGGTTCTCTTTACACCATGCAGGTCCAGGTGGATTCTCTGAAGTAGTCAGGCATGGTGACAGACTCATTCACCTGGTGAAGCATCACCCTGGCTACTGAGCATCACTTAACGAAGTGACCTGTGAGCTTGATAAGAGTCTGGTTTTCTTTTCAGTAGAATTAGGGAGACTTCAAACCTCATTCCCATGGCTGCATGAATCCCTTCTTTCAGTGAGAGCAGGTCCGTTCTCCCGAGACAGGTAATGACAAAGGCTGCTTAAGGTTGTAAAGAATGTGATAAGGTGAGGAAACTGAGCTTGTGGCCCAAACAAGGGGAAAAGAAAACAGTAAGCATGGGACAAGAGAGTTGGTGGGTTTTATTCTATTTTTGTATTTTGCCTTTTGTAGTCAGGCCCCTCTTTTGCCCATTTGTCCAGTCGTATGCAGGTTACCCCCTGTTATCCTGATCTGGACTTTACAGCTCTTGAAAAATCCAACTGTCCTTTATTTTGACTGTTTTTCATCAAATACAAATGCTTACAAATACACCAAGGCCCAGATCAGAAATCAATTCCATCTTCCTAAAATTACTTGCATACAGTAGTCGGCTGCTCCAGGGAACAAGTTCAATATCTTGTATTTTACTCTAAGAGATTACTTGTTTATCTTCCTAATGTCTAGAACATGCTATGGGATATGTTTTCTTATAAAGTTAAAAAAAATTCACAACTCTTTACTGGGAGCAGAAGAGGGAGCTCAATGTTTAACTGTGTTCAGATACAGCACTGGGCAAGCCTGATTGGTAAATGGACTGTGCTGCTGAGTCCCTTCTCTGGGTCCTTGTGGGGCTGAGGCATCCTTGTCAAAGGGTTTAGAGTCCTTGCCCCTAGATGACACAGGGCCACTGCATTGATGGTAGTGTCATCTTGCACATAGCTGGACTCATTGCCTCTTCTCCCTACACTTGTTGAGATAGGGTCTCTTGTAGTAATGCAGGCTGACCTCAAACTCACTGTAGCCAAGGATGACTCTGAGCTCAAAACCCTTTTACCCCTACCTCCTGCACCGAGTACTGGGATTATGTGCACGCACCAACACACTCAAGGCTCTGTGCTTGCTATGCATGCACTCCCCCAGTTGAACCAAGTCCCAGCCTCAGTTTTTCCTCTCTTTATGAACACACAGAACATTCATTATACAGATTCTTTGACCTACTGATAGCTGTCCACTCATTGTGAACTGTGTTTTGGTGTGACCCCAACACCTACTTCAAGTATCAAATCTAATTATAATTCACATCCAAAAGGAAGTACATGATTTAAAAATGTCATTTAAAGCTCCCCCGCTCACCAGAACCCACCTTGTTACTTTGTATGTATCTTCTTTGGAAATTTTGGGAGGGAAGACTGGTTCCAGACTCATGTGGATTCCCCAATACTTGAATACTTAAGTCCATCATAGCAAGAAATGAAGTGTTTATTATCTATTGCCTCCTCTCAAGTACTTAAAATCAACTGTAGAAAACATATGATTCATGTATACTCCAGAGCTGCTTAATGCATGTGATGTGTGTGCTGTGTATCTCCCCCCCCCGATATTTTTTTAATCTGAAGTTGATGCAAAACTCATAGGTACAGAAGACCAATTCTACAGGTCTATGAGTAGAGCTGCAATCCGTAAGGCTTAAATATATTTATTCTTCCATTCATCCAATGGATAGCAAACCTGGTATGAATTAGCACTGTGGTGGGAGCTGGAATGTACTGGCAGACAAGGCAATCAGCTTCACACGGATAAAAAAGTCAGGGTTTATTGGAAGAAAGACCAAAAATAAATGAATAAATCATTAATAAGTAGTAACTTTTAGAAGGCAATAAAATAATCTCACATAGTGCTCAGCACCATGAAAGAGCTAAATTGGCACAGAGGGACGGAGATGGAACAGAGCCACTGTAGTGGATAGGAGGGCTGGAAGACTTTCCTGAGAGTCACCTCTTGAACTAAGACTTAAAGAACATTTGAGCTGGGCGTGCTTGGACTATGCAGAGCTGTACGGAGGTGGCGTCATAACAACAGGGAAGAGCCTGGAGTGGGAAGCCCTGGGTGTTGAAAGGCAGCAAAGAGGGTGAGGAGGGGAACAATAGCAGGCAAGGCGGAGCTGTGTGACTGGGTATCTCTTAACCAGTGTTTTTACCTCTCTGGGGGGGGGGGGGGCAAGGAAAGTTCTTCTACACATTGTCTGAGAGACAATGAAATGCACTGATATTTGCAGAACACTCGGATCAGTGTCCAGAATCCATTAAGCACTATAGAAGTGCTTTCTAGATAAATATGTTTTCCTGGTATTACACCAAGAAGCCCATGAGATGACATTTATGCCTAGTAACAATGTTCATTCATTGACAATGACATCACAATGTCAAGGGCATCATGAGGAAGTGAAATTGGCTGAAATGCAGATGTAGTTCAATATCCTCATCTTAGGGAGGAAATTGATCCTTTCTTGAAGATTTCATTTAAATTATTCATTAAATGTAGCATTTGAGATGGTGTTCTTGCTGTAGGACAGTCACATATAGCTGCCAAAGCTAAATTCTTCTAGACGTCTTCTTGGACACCAACATCTGACCCTGCTGACATTTGTCTACCTGTTCGTATACGTAACCCAGATGTGAAAATATAGAGATAAACTAAAAACGTATGTGTATATGTATAAACCTTCATGAGCATACCATATGTGTACCATGTATGTACAGGAACCCACAGAAACAAGAAGAGGGCATTTGAGCCCCTAAAACTGGGGTTATAGGCAGTTATGGGCCTCTGTCTGGGTGCTGAGACACCAACCCAGGTCCTTTGCAAAAGCTGTTAGGACTCTTAACTACTGAGCCATCTCTTTAGTTCCACAGCTTTAGTTTTTAAATGATGTAAAAACAAACAAACAAACAAACAAACAAAAACCCCAAAAAACCAAACATATGGTTTTCAAAAATTGAGTTAATAGTATCATTCCTAACTACACTTTAAAAATTTGTCTTATAGACACAGAACAATTTAGCCCTCACCCTGCATCAAGGAAACTTCTCTTTGCAATAGACAGAAACCATTATAGAAATCACAACCAATCAAAATGCAGAGTTATGGAGCCAGCCCCAATGCATACATCTGCAAATCGACTTCTGCACCCCAGGCTCAGGGGTCACTGCAGAACAGGGCAGAAAAATTGTAAGAGTTAGGGGACATGGGAGTTTGGAGTGAGATGTGTCTTCTAGGAATGTCAGAAGCTACACCCATAAAGTGTCAGCAACATGACTGCCTAAACTTGAGTTGAACAAGGACAATAATAGACATACTGATGTGGATGGGGGTGGGGTCAGGAGGCTTCAATTACACACACACACACACACACACACACACACACACACACACTGCAGTCAACTAAGGAATGCCAAGAGCAAGAGAAATAAACTTCCCATTAAAAGCAGAAAAACTTGTTTTTCAATACCAAAAGGTCAGCTCTGAAAACACACAAGTGACATTTGTATAGACTGAGCAAGTTGTACTTATGTTCCGTAACAAGAATGTGTATATAAGCCAAGTGTTGGTGGCGCACACCTTTAATCCCAGCACCCAGGAGGCAGAGGCACGTGGCTCTCTGTGAGTTTGAGGCCAGCCTAGTCTACAGAGCTAGTTCTAGGACAGGCACCAAAGCAATACAGAGAAACCATGTTTCGAAAAATGAAAAAAAATTATAACAATTAATGAAAAATGAGGCCATAAATTTGAATGAGAGCAAGGAGTTATATATGGGTGGGTTTGGAGGCCAGAAAGGGGGTGGAGAGAGATGATTTAATTATAATCTCAAAGAGAAAGAAACGTAAGTTGTGTTAAACACACAAGTCATAAACGTTTATATCTCAACATTTGCTCACATATGTCACAAATGACATTAAATTATTTATTCATTTAGTATGTATTGGTGTTTTGCCTTCATGTATGTGTGTGTACCACCTGTGTGCATGTTGTGCCCATAAAGGCCAGGGAAGGTGGTGGGTCCACTGAGGTTAGAGTTATAGATGGTTGGGATCCACCATGTGGGTGCTGTGAGCCACCATGTGGGTGTTGAGATCAAACCTTTCCTCTGGAAAGAGCAGTCAGTGCTCTGATCACTGAGCCAGCTCTCAAGCCTCACGGTGGCTTTAAGAACCATGAACATTGATGTCTTTGTAGAAACTCTTATTCTAAAACCTATTAATTTTCACTTATAATTTCATTTTAACTTTGTATTATTAACCTCTTGCTTAAGAATATTTTCTTCAGCATTATGTATCCTTTCTTCCTTTATCCTCAGTTTGGCAGTTCATGGGGCTATCAATAGTTTGGGAATCTTCCTATTGGCAGGCTTTAAATTCCTCCTCCTCCTGTTCTTTTGTTTCATTGTTCCTGGGAAATCAAGTCTCTGAAATATTTGATCTCAACTGCCAATCGACAAAACATGGTCCAGAGGGTATCACCCAGTGGCACAATGCTTTAGCACTCTCTTGTCGCTTAGAAAGCAGGATGATCTCTTCACTTGGGAAGAAAGAGACCCCTAGGTTAGGAGCACAAACCATCAGCCACTGCTCTGTGATAGCCACCTGAGGGCTCCTGGCTGGTCCAAATGTGGCTTTAACCTAATGAATTATGGAGGCAGGTTACCTCTTTAAACAAAGCCCCGCCTGTGAGGACTGCAATCTGCTTAGTCTCTTATCTGTTTGCCTTCCTTCATAATTTGAGGGGTGCTCAGATGTGGCTGGGTAAATAACAGCAATGTGATTTTTAATCAGACACCTGTCCATCTCGTCACAACTGTTAGGCTTCACACGGCTCCCACTGCAGATGGGGCAGGGCTGGCAGACACACATAGCCAAGCAACCCTTTAGTGGCTGAAAGATGTGAGGAGTGGTCCACTGCAACCTGGATGCTGGAAGCCCTCAGCTGCCAAGGATCAGTTTGTAGTTTAGCCCACATCCTTTTGCCTGTGACAAGGAATATGGCTGCGTAAAGTTGTTAAGGGCTGATGCGAGGGCTCTGTTTTCACAGCAGGGCCTTCATAGAACATTTGGTCTTAACCTTCTGTGTGTTCAGTGATGCTGACTGCCAGAGCAAGTACTATCATTGTTGTTCTTTGTGTGTGTGTGTTTACATATCTTCTTCACCTTAATTTTTGAGATAAGATTCTTTCATTGAACTGGTTCGGCTGGATTAGCTGGCCACTAAGCCCCAGAGAGTCTCCTGTCTCAGTCTCCCTAACCTAGGGAATACAAGTGTGTACATAAAAACAAACAAAACAATAACAATAACAAAACCTAAAAAAATCAAAAGACGAATTATATTTTGTGATCAGTAGCAATTATAGGGAATTCAAATTCAGATTCAAATTTTGGTATTTATAGGCATCCTCTATTTGTACTGAAATGTGAATTATTCACTTACGTATTGTCGAAGAATGCTTTCCCACCCAGCAGGGATGGAAACTGCCCTGTGTGTAGGAAGACTGCACACAGGACACTTCCCATCTGGCTGCTGGTAGAAGGCCTGCCTCTTGGTGATGATACAATGACCTCAGTCAGGCAGTGGGTATCCTCACCACTAATCCTAGTAGTGGGCACCTCTTTTATTTTCCTAATGCACATGAGCATGCATGTGTGTGTGTGCACATGTGTTTATAAGCGTTCAAGCCCACACATGTATGGAGGGCAGAAGACAACCTTGGGTGTCTTCTTCAGGAGTGCCATCCATCTTCTTTGAGACAAGGTCTGTGATTGGCCTGGAGCTTATGTTTTAGGCCACGTTGGCTGGCCATCAAGTCCTCCTGGAACGCACTGGCAGGGTTGGAGCTTTCACATGGGTTCTGGAAATTGAACTCAGGCCCTGGTGCTGGCTGCTTGAGGCATCTCCATGGCCCACACTGGTGAGCACTTGTGTCACCCCAATGCACATCAGAAATTGTGTGGGGGTGTTTTACCCAACTCCAGCCCTTTGAACCAGGCGTCATTGTGGCTCAACCCTTCTTTCTGTGGGATGACCCAACAGCATCGGGCACTCTTGTAGGCTCTCTCGTGGCCTACAGTTGACAGAATGAGGACAGAGGGTCAAATGGCGGCTGGAGGCTGACTTGGCCCTCAGCTCCTGTACAGTGTGTTCTCCCTGAAGCAAGGATTTTGTGGCCACACAAGGGACTGCTGCAGTTCTGCAGTTCTGTGAGGTGAGGTTGTCACCTTTGGGGACTGAGAGTTCAGACTTGCTCCTGCTGGGTTTTTTTTTTTTTTTTTTTTTTTTTTGGCCTGCATAGCTAGCTTCCCTCCTTCCTTCTCTGTGGCCCATCCAGCCATCCAAGGGCAGGCTACTGCCTGCAATGATCTCATTTACATCAGGGAGTGGGAAGATTTAGTTCATATTCCAGGCACCTCTTAAGCCATGCTAAAGCAGGTCTTGGTAATACCCCTTCTCTCTCTGGAACCCGAGAATTCAAATCCCAGCCGGCCCACTGCTTTCAAGTCAGATAAACAGAAGCTCCTGTGGTGGCTGTGGGAATCATTTTGATGGTCTCACAAGGTGAGGGCCCCTCCTTTTCCTTTGAAGACATTGCTGTTGAGGAGCTGAGACCCTGCTAGAATAAATTTAGTCAGTGTTTCTCACAGCCCTGGTACTTACACCGTGGAGCATAAGTAGGGCATGTGCTGTGGAAGTGTGAGAGGAGAAGCTTCAGTAGTCCTTCCACAAGTCTCTCCATCACTTGCTACCCAACCTGCAGCAAGATCCACCCCAAATCAACGTGCAGTAAGCGCTCACTGTCCAAAACACCCTCCTTGCTTTCTTTTGTGTGTAATTTGCCCCTTTGAAAAACATACACGGGAGAACAACAGAGCAAAGAATCTGTGTGAGGAAATTTTGTGGGGCTCAGACTACAGGGGGGTAAGGCAGTCAGCATTTTAACTAGAAGACAAAATATTTGAAAGGGAACTCAAAGGAGAGGTGGGACACGAAGCTGTAGCTGATGTCCGCTCACATTTGCATTGGCTTATATGAGCAGAGACTGATTGAGGAGCAGAGACTGGGGACAGTTGGGGAAGACTCCCTGATAATTTGGCATTTGTTTTGAAATGAGAAAAGATTTTACCAAAGAGCATTGGGGATGAATTAGTCACAGAAAATGAGGAATGAGGAAAATCACTCAAGAAGGAAGAAGAAAAAATTTAAAGCATGTTCAGATTTCTTCATGAGGCTGGTTACAGCATACGTCTCACATGGGCAAACCAGAGTACACAGGGTCCATCTGGCTGCTGCTGACCCTGCCAAATAAAGTTTTATTGGAACACAATCACACTCACTGTTTGTGGTTGCTTGTGTTACAGCCTGACAAGGTTGCAAGTTATAAATGGGACCGAATGACCCTGTTGCTCCATATTTACTCCCTTAGTGGGAGATCTGCCTACGCACTGGTATCGATAAAGATATAGGAGATGAAGTTCAAGCAGCCAAGAAACATTTATAACAAATAACCTGTTCCAGCCACCAGAGAAATGCGAATTAAAACTGCTTTAAGATTCCATCTCACCTTGGGCAGAATGGCACTGACTAAGAAAACATAAATAACAGGGCATGGCAGACAAAGGGGATCCTGGCGCCTATGGCCAAGCTTGATGAGCAGAGTCCCATCAGCCTGGTGAGGAGGAGAAAGCTTACTGCCACAAGGGTCCTCCAACCTCCATGTATGCACACACACACACACACACACACACACACACACACACACACACACAGAGAGAGAGAGAGAGAGAGAGAGAGAGAGAGAGAGAGTAATATTTTTTTTAAAATGAAAACAACAGGAAATGCTTGTGAGGATGAGGATGAAAGAGACATCTTTGGACACTGCCAGTGTTCGTAATGGCAACTGGTCCAGCCTTGACAGAAATCAGGAAGCGGGCTTCACATGATCTGGTTACCTCCCAGAAAGGTGCCATCCAAGTCAACCTATCCTAGAGGTACTTGAACATGAATATTTAGGGTAGTACCCATCACAGTAGCTAGTTATATAACCAATCTAGGTGTCCATCAACAAGGGAACAGATCTGAAAATGTGGCACGTATATACATGAGATTTCTTTATCCATAAAGAAAAAATGACTTACATTGTTTGCAGGAGAATGGCTGTGCCAGAAAGACGAATTCTTTTTTTCTCTCATTTGTGATCTGAGATTTTATATAGATAGTCACAATACTACACGTACAGATGGCAGGGAAGTAAGTGGGGTTGTCTGTGGAATGAAGGGATTGATTGGAGGAGAGAGGCAAGAGGGTGAGTGAAGAAAGTAGTGGGTGATTGGGATGTGTGGTGGTTTGGATGAAGTGTCCTCTGTAGGTTCACGTATTTGAACACTTGGTCCCTGGTTGGTGGCGCTGTTTGGGGAGGTGGAAACTTGGAGGAAGTTCATCATTGGTAAGGGTTATGAGAGTCTATAGTCTCACCCCATTTCCAGTTTGCCCTCCTTCCCCCCTCTCCCCGTTGTTCTTTTGATGCAACTAATGCCTAAGAAACACAAACACGAGACTCAGCGCCCATGTGGAGTTTATTGAGAGAGGGGGGAGAGACAGAGAAAGAACAAGGGGGGCAGAGAGAGGCCAGAGAGATTGAGAGGAGGGAGAGAAAGAGGGGGTAGCTGGTGGCCAACCGAAAGCAGGAGAGAGAGAGAGAGAGCGAGCAAGAGGGGGGCAGAGAGAGAGAGGCCAGAGAGAGAGAGAGCAAGAGAGAGAGAGAAACCAGAGAGAGAGAGCAGGAGCGAGAGAGCAGGAGAGAGAGAGAGACGCACTTGGTGCACTTGCATTAAAAGGGGGCTTGCACATGCATAACTGAGTCCTCTGGCAGCCAGGTAAAGCCTGAGCTGCCAGTGATGGCAGGGCCATGCGCGTCCCGCCCATCGTCGGGGGTGGGGGTCAGCTGGCTGCTAGTTCTTAACCCCCCCCATCGTGTTTTCAGTTCAGGTTTCCCTGCTTTGCCTCCCTGCCACTTACAGACCCCTCTGGAACCATAGGCCAAAATAAACTCTTTCTTCCATGAGTTGCTTTTGATCTTGGCTTTTTATCACAGCAACACAAAAGTAACTAACACAGAGAATATGCTCAAAGCACATTATACGCTAGCATGGAAATGCTCTTTGAAACTTGGATTCAAACAGCAACATAGTTTAAAAAGATGTACATGATAAATAAATGGGAAGGAAAGATGAGAGAGGGGGAGAAGGAGAAAGCTTGGAAGAGGAGGAGAGCAGGAAAGGGCGTTTGTCTAGGGACACACAGGGGTTCTCAGGTTTGCTTGTGTGTAGGGAGTGCCACCGTTCACGTGGCCCTCTCCCCTTTTCCACCCGTTGTTCACAGCCTTTGACAGCTCTCCTTTCTGTGGGACCATAGAGTCCCAGGAAAAGCACTGTCAGCTGCAGAAGCCCTAGGATAGCTGATTGCCCAGAAGACTTCAGAGTAATACAAAATTCAAAAGGAAAAAAATTGAAACTCCACAGAGCTACAGTGTGCATGAATAAATGGTACGTGTGGCCTGGAGGCCAATGCATTAGCATCCTGCCTTAGAAGTTCCATGTTACAACCCCAGAACAGCAGCTCACGCTGAGTTTAGCCTTTTCCCTAATTCTGCTGCTACAGGACTTCTCAGAGCCTTTACTGTGTCTCATAGAGCTCTGAGAGAACGATACAATGACATGGTTCTCATCTGTTTTTGGTGTGTCTTATCCACCCCCTTCTCTCTCTCTCTCTCTCAATAAAGCATGTGGTTCATGAATCCCATTTTGGTATGCAGTGCCTTAGATATTAGTTTGTGATCAATATATACATTTAGAGGTAAACATAATCTCAAAGGTCACATAACCCCATGCTCTCATAATAATGCCATGAGCCACCTTCTCGGTGACCTTATAAAGTCACTTTTAGGCCTGAGAACCTGTGCTCTGGACATTAATGTTGCTCAGACATTTGTCTGTGGAGTTTGGGCTTAGAGATATTGTAATTGCAATTTATAATCACATCCAAACCTCAAAAATCTCAGCTACTATTGGCCCCACAATTTCCTCCTTCCCAAGGGGGTGATGACATAAGGGAGTGAGAACAATAAAGCTTTGTAACTGGGCTCCGAAAGGTCAGCTGCTAAGAAAAAGAAATGGGCCTGTACAGTTCCTAGATGGTCTTGGCTGAGGAGTTTGGGTTAAAAAGCAATCTGTGCTTTTGAGGCAGCATCAAATCAGGCCCAATTGCCTAGAGTCAGGGTTTGGAAATGAGCAGTTAGAACAGGGTCATGTCTGCTGCAATAAACTCCTTACTCCATGGTGTCCTCTCTATAGCAAGAGGCCTCACCCACTTCTCCAGCGATGCCGTTCGTGTGAAATTTCTTTCTTCTAGGACAAGTTTTGCAGATGAGCTTGTCCCAGGGATTTGGGATATTGTACTAGGGTTCATACAAAGCTCTGGGATAAATCCAATGTGTTTTACAATAGAGCCTCTGTATGTGTGTGTATGTACATGTGTGTGTTTGTGTATGTGTATATGTATGTCTATGTGCATGTATATATACATGTCTTTGTGTGTTTGTGTATGTATATGTCTCCCTGTGTGTTGTGTGTCAGTGCCTGTCTCTCAGTGTGTATATGTGTATGTGTGTATGAGTACCTGTATGTATGTGTAGGTTGGGGTTGGGGAGTCACATGACATAGCACATACATGGAGGTCAAAGGGCTACTTCAGGTGTTGTCCCTCACTTCCCACCTTACTTGAGACAGGGTATTTTTCTCTGTGCTGTATGCTGGGATAGCTGGCCCATGAGACTCTGGGAGTTCCACCACCTACATCCCTAATCTCCCCATAAGGGTGCACTGGGATTACCATGTGTGTGTGCTAGGGCTAGCTTTTATGTGGGCTCTGAACTCAGACCATCAACCTTGTGCAGCAACAACTGTACCCACTAAGCCACATTCTCAGCCTCCGGAGAGCCATTTTAAGAGCCTTTTTATTGAAGCACAACATTGCACATATCTATAGAGACTAGCACACATGTCCTGGCTATACATCTCACTTCACCATTTGACAGTACCACAGAAACAGTTTTCATGGCTATGCCCACCCCCAAGTGGGTGTGATCCTGTGTGTGTGTGTGTGTGTGTGTGTGTATGCATGTGTATGCATGCAGAGGCCAGAGGACAGCCTTGCGTTGTGTTCCTCAGCATGCTGTCCATCTTGGTTCTTGAGACAGGGTCTCTCACCAAACCTGGAACTCACCAGTGTGACTAGACTGACTGATCAGTGAGCTCCAAGGATTCACGTGACTCCATCTACCCAGCCAAGGAATTGCAAGTATGTGTCTCCCACAAACCACCTTTAAGAAAACGTCACTTGTGGGTGCTGAGCTCAGGTCCTCGTGATTATATGGTGGGCACTGACTGAGCTGTCTCCTCAAACCCCCTCACCATCAATTCTAACCATGTGTCATGTATTAAAGCAAAAAAAAAAAAAAAAAAAAAAAAAAAACACTACACATTGTTATTTGAATATCTGGTATTTTATGATGATACAATTTAACCAGTCAGCTCTCTGGGTCCACTCCTTCCAGGTTCCATCCCAAGAAAGGGCGCTACTCCTTTTCAGGAGGACAGACAGTTTTCCTTCACATGCAGCTACTGTTGAGTGAGAGAGCTGTTGGGGAACGAGTAGATGGGAGAGAAGTGACCATCACTCCTACCAATGCTTACTCTGGACCGAGCACTGAGCATACATTCCCCACAGCCCTAAGCATGGGTGCACAGAAAGAAAGCCACAGTGATGGGTGGGCCACATTGCAACTGAGGCTGGAAGTGACATTTCCCTACATGTCCTGCTGAGTTAGGTACTGAGCCAAGATCTCATGTCCAGAGGACTCCAGCATTTGTTCATCCTCCATTTTGACACTTCTTTGCTTCCCTTTGTTAGGGGCAAGTGATCTTTTGAAAGACACCCCTCCCATCTAGCATTCAGCAAATAAAAACATCATGTTTAGGCTGTAGACACACACCAACGATCTCATTGCATAGCCCCCTGTCAATATGGAGGAAAAGCAATCCAAGTTGAATGTGGAATGAATTACCTTCAAATGGCTATGCTTTGCAATGTCCCACTGTAATCTGGGATATTGCAAGCAGCTTAATGTGCTGGGTGATGACACGTATGACCATTATGTGGCTTTCCCTCATTGAATGCATTGGGCGCAGCCCAAATCATAAATCTGCCAGCAGACAAAACATAAAATTTACATGCAAGATCAAATCTCCCTGTCCTGATTTTTACACAAGGGTCACCAGTGGGTAGTAAATTAAGATTCAGAATAAAAGTTACCTGCAGGTGCTAAATCACTAGACCATGTCAGGCTCGTAGAATTTTCTTTTGTTAATAATGTTAGCATTTGTTATCAGCGCCTGTGCATATATAAATGTTGGGTCGATGTTTGTGTAAGGAAAGGTGCCCTTTGTCCCTCAGAGATTTTGGATTTCATTTGTCAAATGGAATCACACTGTTTACCCAAACAGCAGAATATGTGGTCCCAAGATTTGAGTTTGAAAGCTAAACATAGGCAAGCGGGCATGCTTGGCTGGTCTGTGGTACTAATAAATCTCTGGTTGCCAAGAAATTACACATATATTTTAATTTCATTAGCTTTCAAGAAATATTTATGGAACACCTGCTGCCAGATACCAGGCTCGGCCCTGGCTGTGTCAATCTGATCAGGACCATTCCAGGAGAAATAAAAGGGAGTGGAGAAAGACTTGGTCAGGTGCAAGGGCCAGACACACAGCTCCAAGTGTAGTCCAAGCAGTCTCATGCAAGCCAGGTGATTAAAAGTCCCAGAAGCCACCAATGAAGTGCTGACCATCCATGAAACACAGTCCAGTCTGTGACAAGAAGGTCCCCAAATCTTGAAGCATTTCCACCTCAATCACCCCTTGACATCCAAGGACAGAAAGTGGTACCTTCCTGATGTCTTACTCACACAAGTCTGGGAGTTGGGGAGTTGCCCACAGCATAAAGCATGGGGCAAGATGGAAAGATGTGAGAATTAGGTAAGTTGCCTAGAAACATTCTATCCAGAGCTAGAGACTCGTTGCAGAGGGAAGATGTGACAAGGCTATAGAAAGATTGTGGAATCTTCACACAGGCTTTAATGTGCACAAGTGGTTCTTACCACCCAGTCATTCAACTAAAAACTTTACAGAGTTGCTAAGTCCTCAGCACTGTGATGACGTGTACATTCTGTAAGCCTTGCAGTGGTAACATAGCACCTTGAGAAGGCACAGTGCAGTAAAATCATTTGTAAGTATAAGAATTGGTATCATTGAAAATGAAGCAATGAGGAATGACCCACTAGTCTGCTTCATTCTTGTATAGAACCACTTCTTTTTCCTCCAGTACCACCACCACCACCATCGCTATCATCCTTTGCAATGCTGGGGTAAGTACTCAGGACCTTGTTCATACTAGGCAAGTACTCTACCACTAGGTTATACCCCAGCCTGAAACACTCTTGTTCTTATTATCAGAGCTTTATATGTCATGATTCATCACCCATGATGAAAAGTAGGTAGGAATTGGTGCTCTCTCTCTCCGCATCACAACTTGCCCTGGCCCCACCTTAGGAAACCCAGTGTGTGTGCATGGAATGGCTGGTGTGCTTCTGGGGGTATTTTGCTGATAGGAGAATGAAGATATTTGCATTTCATTGTCTTTGTTTATGACCCTTAACTCTACCCTTGATAGAGAGCAGGCTCCTAAGGGTGGGGGGAATAGAATAAGAACTCTCTTCTCTTCCCCCATTGAAGTTAAAGTTGGGAGGAGGCAGTTTATGGAAGGCAGAAGGGTAAGGAATATAGGCACTTTCAGCCAAGTCCCATGATGCCAGACTGTCATTGAGGACACAGCAGGAGGCTCCAGTCTGATAAGGGCTCCCCTGACTGTAATAATAATAAAAGTGAACAATCATAACAAAATCCGCTAATGGTTACTTAGAGATTATTACTTCCCAGCCCCTATGCCAGAGCTGTATATCACTACCTTATTTTGCTTTGTTTCTTCATAGAGGTGAAGACAAATAGGCGTTCCTTTTCCCTAGATAGCCATGTTATTCTTTTTGCATATCTTTACAGATATATCTTATGCATGTGCAAGCAGATATTTGTAGTTGTTCTTTACCTCAGCCTTTGTTTTAAATACAAACACATTCCTGATCCACGCCCAGCACCTTCACTTAACAAAATGCTATTTAACAGAATTCGTGGTTCTTTTAAGACAAGAATGTCTTTTCTATTTCTGGTCATTTGGGAAGGACAGCATCACACCACAATGTAGAGATTACAGTGTGTTTAGTTTTCTACTGAGAACCATTGAGAGTGTAACCATTTGATCACAGACATGAATAATATTGTAATGAAAACCTGCAAGTATAGCCATTCTTTGGAACCTGTGAGAAGTCGGTTCAGGATCTCTGCAGATACCAAACTTGGTGGATAGTTATTCAAGTCTTATATACAAAATGGCACAGTATTTTCACAGAGCTTACACACTTCCTCCTATCAACTATCCATAATCCCAGGATGAGTTATCACCTAGAGCAATGTATGTCTTAGAGCAGTAATTGTCACAGTGTTCAGGAATAGCAATCATACAAGGTCTGCACATGTTGGCCTTTGACAGTTTATGTATCGATACTCTTGACCCAAGCTTGGTGCAGTCTGTGGATTTGGATCCTGTGGACACAGGACCAGCTTATATATTTTTAGGGCAATATTTTAGGTGTGGAATTGCCAAGCCACTGGGTATGTGTCATTTTGGCAAGCGAGTGCCAGATGGCTCTGCATGGTATTTGTATAAACTAAGCCTACTAGCCTACTGTTTTTCCTGTGTCATGTGTCCTGTTGTGTCATTCCCCCCCCCCCAACCCCACACACCCACACCAACCCCCTGGTACAATGGGTACCTAAAGTTTGCATTCTTGTCAATAGCCTAGTTAAAACTCTTACTTTGGGGACTGAGAAGATACCTCATTCAGTTAAGTACTTCTGCCCTGAGTCACATACACACTTATATACATAAACATACATGTGTATGCACACACACAAATGTGTATATATGAATATACTACACACACCACACACACACACACAGACACATGCACACAAACACATGCACACAAACACATGCACACACATACACACACACACACACGTACACACACAGACACCCTACGTTAGTGTAAGTATAATTGGCCTATTTTGTGTGTGTGTGTTTGATCATTTGCATTTATATTTTCTTTCTCTTTTGTGTGTGTGTGTGTGTGTGTTAACTTTTGGGAAGTTATTCTTCATGAGAGAGATCAACCTTTTGTCTGTGATGTTTCTAGAATCTTCCCCAGTTTTTCTGTTAGGTGTTTAGACTTCACCTGTGTGCTTTTGCTGTGGTGTCATTGCGGGGGTAGTATCAAATTTTTTCTTTTGTGTTTTATATTGTATCATCCCACCTCCCATTGGGATGTTATAAAAAGCATATTCTAACTTACAAGAATATTTCTGTGGTTTAATTTCCATGTTTCCATTATTCTAATTTATTCTGGTATACAACACAGACATGTGTACTCATTTCTCATGTATATTCCTGTTGTCCCAATACCACATAGTTAAATGGGTCTTTCTCAACCACTGGAAACACATTTATTGTATACTGCAATTTCCCTGAAGCTATATAACAATCATCTGAACTCATCATTGACCTCCCATTGCATGGATGAGGAACTGAGTATCATAGAGATAACATAACTAGAGAGACTTGTTGATCCTGGGTCAGCACCAGTGGCAACTATACTGCTCTGCTTCTCTCAAAACTGATTCTAGAAGTTTCTATCAGGAGCTTTTCTCTGACTTCTCTAGGGTAATGCTCATATCCTGTGGTTTGAATAGGAAATGTCCCCATAGGTTCCCATGTTGAAACACCAGCTGGCGGTGCTGTTTGAGAAGGTTATGGAACCTTAGGAAGACTGAGACTTCCTGAAGGAATTAGATCACTGGGGGTGGGTTTTGAAGATTTATAGCCCCATCCTACTTCCTGTTCACATTCAGCTTCCTGAATGTGACTGCAATGTGACCAGCTAGCCTCTTGTTCCTGTGGCCATGTTTCCCTGCCGTGATAGTCTATCCACCTGAACCCTTTCTCCCTTAAGTTGCCTTTGTCAGGGTACCTTACCACAGCAGTGAGAACATTAGCAAGGCAGACTGTCTCTGCCACTGTGATGGCAGCTACTCTACTGATTACTCTCTCAGCAGTTATTGGGTTCAAATGCAGGTGCCAGAGCCTACTCGGTTAGCTTTGCATATGGGCTTCTCTACAAATCTGTGTTACACCATGGCACTGACTGAACAGAGCTGTTGAGACTTTGCCCATTTCAACTTCATAACAACAACAACAACAACAAAATCACACCTTTCCTGGCCAAAGTGAGGACCTGGTCACATGCCTTGACATTTCTACTCTACCTCTATTTTAGGGATTTATATGTATGTATATGTATATAGTTATATTGTTTAAGTATTTGTTCCTGCTTTACTCAGGGAAGTTTCAATCAGTTTTTTAGCTAAGTTCCTGAGTATTACAGATTATCTTCACTCATGTTTTCCTGTACCTATGAGATTAGTCAGATATAGATACTTAATCTTCAATCACTTCATAGACATGCAGAACATGGCATTTAAATGTTTTAATATTAGTACTCTGTTGACATGAGACACTGTTGCTCCTGACAGCACCATGCACTTTCCGAAAATATGTTGGACACTGTTGTTGCTCCTGCTGGAGTTCATTCTCACCTCAGCTAATGGCTTGTTGGGCAAAGAACTGCCCCCACCTTGACCACTGATTTGGACATGCAGTCCTATGTGCTTGCAGAAGACAAATATAGAAGACTGCTGGACCTTGCCAAGTCAGGGTAAAACAGCCATTCTACCTCCCTGCTGTTGTGGTCTGTCAAGTTCTTTTGGCCTTTGCTGTGAGACCTAGGATGACTGTCCAGATGGCTTGCTGTTTCTGTCCTTGCTGCACCTTTTAGAAGTTGCCCATCTGCACTTCCTGTCTACCCTAGTATCGTTATTTTCCTTCTCAGGTCTTGATGAGGTTGAAGATTAAACTATTACAACTATTATTCTCTCTTCCTAGTTAGATATATTAGGTACTAGACTTACGTTTTCCAGCTTAGGACAACTCTATTGTAAACTCCATTATGCCTTCACCCTAGGACTAGATATGTAGGTCATTTTGTTCTTGATTTTCCTTTTCTTAGAGCACACTTGTTATTCACTGTTTTGTATATAGTTTTGTATTAAGCCTAAATCTTTTCTTTAGACTAAAAGGGGAATTGTAGTGATATATTTACTTTGTCTCCTTCTGTGGCACTGACCACGCCCATTGGGGGTGGAGCCATGGGTGGAAGTGACCTGTGGAAGGAGGTCTGAGGAGGAACCGGGACACTCTCTTGCTGGCGGGACTCGGACAGGAGAGCATCCGGTGGAACTTGCTGGTGTTCATCTGTCTAGGTCGTAAGTTATTTCTCCCTGAATAAACATCTATTCAGCCTATTTGTTTATCCCAATCCTTATTTAACCGCAATACATATATGCATTTGTTTTTAAAACAAGCTCTGAAGAAAGCATACCTAACATTACAGCGTTTATTTCAGAGAGGTGGGATTAGGGACACTGGCTACTCCATGTTTTGTATTATCATATTCTTAAAAAGAAATATTTATAACCCCAAATAAAGGTTATTCAATTGTAAGGGAAAATAAAAAATGAGCATAATTCCTCAGTGCATGAACCCATTTTACCAGACATAACAAAGTGTGCCTTTGTGTTTTCTTCCCAAAGTTTTGTTGTTTGAAGATCCAGTCTATGTGAGGGAGAAGAGAAAACTGTGTATGAGCTTGTGTGTGCGTGCATGTGTGTGTGTGTGTGTGTGCATATACATGCACACATGTCTCTAACCTGTTGTGTGGTATCCCACCCAAAGGTCCCACCATCAAATACCATCAGCATAGGAATTCAAGTATCAGTTTCCAATGAGACAACTTTGAGGGGACATGTTTACCTGTGGCACGCTCTTGCAGGTTCATGTGCCACTCTCAATTTGGAGAGAATGCTTACTTGAGATAGTAGCTGAATGTCGGGGACATTATTTGATGAATGATCACCTCTTCATTTCAGGGTTGTGGAGGGATGAGCTTCTAGCAATGTTTACTTAAGCCAGTCTGAGTTACTTGTGTATGACTGCAGATAGTGCTTGTACCAAGGCCTTGCCTTGTATTATCTCAGTCCCCAAAATAAACCCGGGAAAGAGGTACCATTATAATCCCTACAGTTTGTGACATTTGTGTCTGTTACCAGCAGCTTTGGCCCTCCTATCCCCAGAATTTATGTTTCACAAGGAAGGATTGTTTCTGTAGGCTTGCCAGGGCCGGCACTCCATGAGTCAGTAACTCATCTGGGAATCAAAGGATGAGATAATATCTCAGAGCATTGGCAAGTGAGGCCGAGAGAAACCAGGAAGTGTCTCCAAGACCTCAGGGCTATGGTTGAGGGACAAGAACACTTTGATATTCTTGATCAGTGGCTTCCTAATGCTGTGACCCTTTAATACCCTTCATGGTAGTGAGCCCCTACCATAAAATTATTTTCATTGCTACTTTATAACTGTAATTTTGCTACTATTATGAATTCTAATGTAAATATCTGTGTTTTCTGATGGTTTTAGGTGATGGGGGTTGAGACCCACGAGTTGAGAACCATTGTTCTTGCCATACAGGGTTTGGGAACTTGCTTACCCCAAAAGAGCTAATCAGGGTGGTTAATAATGAATGAGGTGGCATCAGATTCTCCCCTTCACCCTCCAAATCACCCCCTCTCCTTTCTTGCTCTCTTACATATGAAATCATGCATATGTATATACATATATGCAAACAATCTAGATTCCACACAAGAGGAAATGTGGTACCATCATTCTGAATCTACCTTATTTTACACAGCATGATAATCTCTCTCCAGTTCCTGCAAATGGCAGGATTTCATTTTTTTTTTTTTTTTTTCTGGCTTACTGAAATACTGTTGTGTTGACACACACATCTATGTGTTGATGGCATCAGGTCAGTATGGTAGCTATTTATTGTAAATACTGCACAGTAGATATGCAGGTAGGAAGGAAGGCTTTTTGATGAAAGCCACAGGCCTACTTCAATATGGAACAAAGACTGGTCCATCCACACCTCTAAGGCCCAGCTCATTTAGGGAGAATGTAGCTGGGAAGACACCAGTCCTGGCTTTAGGAAGGAAAGTCTGCAAGCCCTTCCCTCCTCACCCACCTTAGTCATTTCTCACTTCCACCCCATCTATCCTCTGAGAAAGAGACAGAGCTGACTCATACTGCACACTGATGGCATCTTGTGTCAGACCATTTGTGTCAAGATACTTAGGGCTGTCCTAAGTATTGAATGGTGTTGATCAGCATTCTTAGCCTCTGTCTACTCCATGCCTGTAGCTTCCCATTGAGGTTATGGCAATTGAAAATGCCTCAGGGCATTGTACAATGCCCCCCACCCCCATGAGGCAAAATGACCCCCCCTCGAGAGTCAGTGTGCTGAGAAATTTGTATCAACCTCCACTAATCTGGAGCCACAGGGAGTAAACTACAGTGCTTGATGTGTTCACTAGCGAGAACAGGAGGTCTCCAACATGTGCAGTAGCCGAGGTTTGCGATGGTACTATTTCATCACCATGAGCAGTGCAGGACAGTGTTTTCCCTAGAAACTCAGTTCCTAAATTGGGAGCTTTCTATAGACGAGATAGGTTTCCAGTTTGCTTCTTTGTTCATATAGAGCATCCTTTTGTAGCCCTTAAGATGTGCTAGGCATGCGGTGGGGTAGAGGATGCTGCAAGGATCCCTGGTGGAGGCAGCCAGCGTGGGCACCCTGGGTTATGGGACCGCCTGCTTTGCTCCTATAGTTGCTTGTACTAAAGTCCTTATTGTTATTCCAGCAGTGCAGACACCAGCTTAAGAGCTTTCTTTCAGCCAAACTTTGAACTCAGCTGTGCTCTGATTCAGGCGCCCAAAATCTCTTTGTTGTTCTCCCGCATAGAAACCAAAGCAGTTTTTTTTTTTTTTTTTTTTTTTTTTTTTTAAACACGATGTAAAGTAACTTCGATTTTTTTCAAGTCCTGACAGTTAATTGTTTTCCTCTCTTTCCTGGGTCACTGATGAGCACGGGCTGTTCTTGTGTGTCTTTTAATAAGAAGGTTTGGATCCGGTCTGCTCGCACTCCCTCCTAATGGGCTAGAGTTATTGTTGCGACTTGACTTTTTTTTTTTTACCCCCCCCCCCTAAAAAGGAAGATTCCGTTTCATTTTAGGCTGTATGTGAATTCTTGCCTCGAGAACATGCGTGTAAGTTTCCAGCACCCTGAGAAGGAAGCCTTTTGATAAATGGCACCATAAACGGAGGCAATTTTCTACATCTTGTTTGTAGGCTTTTGAAATTTACAAGGTTTCTCTTTAATACAATTGTCTATGCCAGCTAACGGGCACTTTTACAGTCTGTTCGTATTTATCATTGATAAAAAAAAAAAACAAAACAAAAACCCAACACCTACAACCCTCCCCTTAGATCTTTTATTCTCCATAGAACATAAATAATTCCAAATAACCTAAAATGGCTCAGCTGAGGTTTGATTTGCTAGCCTTGGGTGAAGTGCTAGGGGTTTTGCTAAGCAGCATACTACTTTTACCATGCACTTTTTTATTTTTTTTACAATGCACTTTTTTGTTTGTTTGTGTGTTTGTTTTGAGTTTTAAAAGGCCTGGGCAAATCCTAAACTGTATAATCTGACCAATGCTTTGAAATATTGGTGACATATGATCTCAGTTCCTTGCAAAGTCCCTTACACACTATGTGGGGAAAAGCAGAAGCCAGGTGTTTCTTTCTTTCTTTATTGAATTTGAAACAAGCTTGTTTTACATGTCAATCCCAGTTCCCTGTACCCTCCCATCCCCCATGCTCTTTCTGCTCCCTTCCATGGGGAGTCTTCAAAGTCTGTCATATCATTTGGAGCAGGACCTAGGCCCTCCCCTCTTGTGTCTAGGCTGAAGAAGTACCCCTCTATGTGGAATGGGCTCCCAAAGTCCATTCGTATACTAGGGATAAATACTGATCCATTACCAGAGGCCCCACAGACTGCCCAGTCCTCCTAACTAATGTCACATTCAGGTGCTCTGGGTTGGTCCTGTGCTGGTTTTCCAGCTATCAGACTAGGGTCCATGAGCTCCCCCTTTGTTCAGGTCAGCAGTTTCTGTGGGTTTCTTCAGCGTGGTCTTGACTCCTTTGCCCATTACTTCTCCCTCTCTGCAACTGGACCCCAGAAGTATGGCTCAGTATTTAGCTGTGGGTGTCTGCTTCTGCTTTCATCAGCTACTGGATGAAGAAGCCAGGTGTTTTTAAGGTGAGGCTGAGCAGTTTCTTCAGATTAGCTCAAGGCTTTGCATGGTTCTGTCAAAAGAGTTCCATTCACAGATTCCTGGTCTCTCTTTTCCTGCAATGCTGGAGAAGGACCCCAGGGCTGAAGACTCATTTTGGCAAAGCATCCTACTGCTGAGGGGTATCCCCAGCCCTATCACAGCTTTATAGAGATGTCTACATCTGTTTTTCTCCTACTGGAACAAACAGTTGAAGAATTTGTTATCCTACTAAGGATAAATGGATCAAGTTAGTTTATCTTCCTAAGTACCTAAATAATTCTAGACTGCTATTTAAAAAATATTTTGCCCTTACCATAGTTCTATGTGATTATGTCAGCCTATTATAGCATAGAAATGATAAATATATAGTAGAAGATACATATATACATGATATATATATATATTGTATATTATACACATACATATATACATATACATCTTCAGAGTACAAAAAAATATTAAACCCCAGAACTTGGAAGTCTGAGGCAAGAGGATCTTGAATTTGGAACTAGCCTATTCTATATGAAGACCTTGAGTCAAAAATAAACAAAACAACCCCCCCCAAAATGAACATGACCCAATAAAGACCTCTTCAACTATCAGCTGTAACAACAGGAAAATAATAGTTAAGTTTAAATTAGATTTTTGGTCATGTCAAACAGTGGGGAGAAGGGATGTCCACGTTAATAGGATGGCAGCTTATCCATCCCCCTGTCTCCTAGCCACTCAGTTTTTCCATCCTGAGTGTATATCATTGGCTCATGGTCTAAAGTGGTCACTAGAGTTCCAAACATCACAGCCAGGACCCAGGCAGTAGAATCAATAAAGAGGAGACATCTCTGCTCTGGCTTTCTTAAGGAAGCTTTGTGAGCGTCACACACAGAGTTCCACTTTCACCCTGTTGGTGAAAACTTAATTACAAGCTAACACCCACCAACAGACAAGATTAGCAAATATATTATTTCATTTGGTTGGAAGTGTACCCAGCTGAAAAACCAGGATCCTGTCAATGAGATAGTCAAACCATGTGCTGTATATAGTCTCTGTCACATCATCCCAGTAGGTAAGAAATGGACTTTCCAGTTGAAAATAGTTCTTAGGAAAATGCTGTCTTTGCAGTGGGTCTCATTCCCTTTTTCTTCTCCCTGGCTGCCATCAAGGATTTTAAAAAAGAAGCTATGGTCATGACAGGAGGGACAGGCAGGTGCGTAGAAAGAACCTCTGTAGTTCCCGCTGTGGCTTGGGACTAACTGGTGCCACTGGCTCTCCCTCTGGAGCATTCCTGCTTGTGGCTGGCATGGTGGTTTGCTGCGGCTGGCAGGGATCATTGGCTGCAGCTGACTGCAGCCTTGGCTACTCCCTCTATTCTCAGGTCTCTGGAGTTCGTAGGATTCTTGCAGTCCCAGGAGCTTGGCATGTGAGCACCTCCCCGGGAGAGGGGACTGGACAGACCTCAAGCCTATACGCTTTTCCTGCCCTAGACACCTCTGTGAGGCACCTGCCCAGGGCTCTTCTGGGGAAAGTGGGGTCCAACCCCTTTTTCTACTCTGAGTGGAGGGTGAGCCCTTAGCTCTGATCTCTTTATTGTCCTTTGCCATCAGCTTCTCCCTCATATGTCCCATTGTCCTCCTATATTGGAAAAATCATTCTGGGACTAAGCTGCCTTTTCTGTTCCCAGTAAGTATCATGTCTTACTGTGGATGGTGAAAGGGCTGAATGGGGAGGTCTTATAGAATGTTCATAAGAAAGTTTGCTTCACAGAACATCCATTGACAGATGCAGGAGCCATTCGTTTCCTCTTCCTCCTCCTCCTTCTTTTGTGGGTGGGAATGCACCTGTGTGGGGGCACATCTACAAATCCATGGACACCATGTGTTCAGGCCAGAGGTTGACATCAGACATCTTCCTCGGCTGTTTGCCACCTTGTTTTTGAGACAATGGACCCTTTCTGAACCTGGAGCTCACCAGCTGTCTGGACAGGCTGGCCAGAAAGCAGTAAGGTCTGACTTCTCTGCTTCCCCCAGTGCTGCTGATACAGGGGTGTGCCACTGCCCTAGGCTTTGGATGCATGAGCTGTGAATCAAAACTGAGAACTTCCCTTTGTCCTCCGAACCAACTCACTAGCCCCACTGTTCATTTCTAAAGTCAGGTACAAGATTGCAATGTTGAGTGTTTTGTTAGCAATGCCATAAAAATTACCTCTATTCAGTTATCCAGAACATCCACTTAAGAATCCTAGTTATAGCTTTTTGTACCTATCTGTTAGATGGCAAGATTAGAATGTATATATATTTTTTTATTTAAGTAACCCTAAGTTGCCTGGATTTAAAAAAATGTTTTAAAGGTTTATTCTTATTTTTGTGTGTGTGTATGTGTGTGTGTGTGTCTGTGTGTGTGTGTGTGTGTGTGTGTGTGTGATTGTGTGATTATATGCCCCATGTGTGTAGGTGCCCACAGAGGCAGAAGAGGGCATTGGATTCCCCGGAGGTAGAGTTACACGTGATGATGGGTACCCCGATATAGCTGCTGAGAGCCACACTAGGGTCCTCTGAGAAGCAGTAGGCACCCCAACCACTGAGCCATCTCTCTAGCTCCTACTCCCTGCCCCCTTTTGTAATAAATGTTTTCAGCCCCAAGTATGTAAGTTCTGAATGAAAGGATGGAGTCATGAATTACAAATGTGTCCTAAGTGTGCCTCAGGGAGTGAAAGAAACATTCCCAACTCTCAGGATTAGTCTTTTCCTCTCTTTTTCAAACTCCAGATAGTTTCCCCTTTGGCATCTTGGTCATCTTAATTCAAACTCAGATAGCCCTGTGTGTGTGTGTTATCCGCTCAGAGGCCATGTGAAAGTTACACTGTCTGTTGTGAGTAGTGATTGCTTTAAGGGGCATGACAGTACCTCCTCCCTCCAGCCCTTGCCTGGAACCTTCACCACCCACTGCACTTACGCTTATCAGCTACCACAGTGGTGTCCACATTAAGCCCATGTTTTATTCTGCCTCCTGTACTTGGTGATACTCAGAAAAAGGAGGGTCGTTAAGAAGCCAAGAGGGGAGTGCCAGAGTTTCTGGAGCAATAAACATTTCTTTATCTTTCTCTCTTTCCTGTCGGTGGCTATTAATCGTGAACTTTTGTGGTACTGGAGGCTGTAAAAAAAAAAAAAAAAAAAAAAAAACGAATAAAATTGCCTTTGTGAATTGTGGGGTGCTGAGCCTGTGGCATTTATGTGTTTAGATATTTATTTATTTAAAATGCATCTTTCCTTTAAAGATCTAATAAGTTTGCTTGAGAGGCCCAGGGTAGCCACTCTTTCTTATAAGGTGGCCAGATATTAATCTAGAGATTAATAAAGTTCTGCCTCCGTCCTGGGGCTATACAAGGCTGGATGACTTTTGGTCAGAGTCCCTCATATATTTTGCTGGAGAGGAAAATGCCTTGTGATTTTGAGAGGCTTTATTGAACCTTAACTGGAAGTTTGAGGCTTCACAATCTATCTGCTAAGAGCAATGGTTGCCCCAAGTCTCTTCTGCGTGGGTCATAAACACTTGCTTTGGGAGAGACAGGCAGTTTTCTTCTCTTCTGGTGGGCTCTTGGATGATTTTTCTAGGTCCGCTTGGATGCTTTGAGAAATTTAAGGCTATCTAGTCATATGGGTCTTAGAGAACATTCTATAGCACTAGTTCTCAACCTTCCTAATGCTACAACCCTTTAATATAGTTCCTCATGCTGTGGTGACCCCCCCAACCATAAAATTATTCTCATTGCTACTTCATAACTGTAATTTTGAATTGTAACATAAATATGTATTTTCCAATGGATCCCATGGGGTTGCGACCCATAGATTGAGAACCATTGTTCTAGAGCACTCATTAAAGGTCTGAGAATTATTACTTAAACTGGATGAACAGAGGATGCCTGGTTCCCCACATAGCCAGGGAAAGTGTCCCTGCAACCAAGCTCAGTGTTCAGTGTTGATGTTATGCTTATTGTCTGACAGAGGTATATGCTAAAGGATCAAATAATAAGAAATGAATTTTAATAAAAGCAGATAGTATAAACCGGTGTAAATTGCTATTAGAAATAGCCACTGTTGGGTGTGATGGTTCATTTCTGTAATGGAGAGTCTGAGGTTAGCATGGGCTAAAATGTTGAACAAGCTCCAGGATAGCCTGGGCAACTTAGCAAGACTTTTGGAAAAGGAAAGAGAAAGAGGGACTGGACAGGTGGCTCAGAGGGTAAGAGTGCTTGCTATGTAACCATGAAGACAGAGCTTGGTCCCAGGATGCCAGTAACAGGTTGAATATGGGTCCATATTCATCTGTAACCCCAGAGATGTGAGGGTTGAAGGCAGGAGGATCACTGAGGCTTGCTAGACCTCCATCTGGATAATGTCAGCTCCAAGTTCAGGGAGAGAACCTGTCTCAATAGAATAATATAGGGAAATGATATAGGAGGAGCCCTCCCCCTACCTCTGTGCATGGTGGGCTTGTATACCTACCCAGGTATATACACATATACCATATGTGCACATATCCATAATACTTACACACATACACACACATAGGATAGGCCATACAGGCCAGGCCAGGCCAGGCCAGAACCAGACAGTACAAAACTACTGTTCCTTGGGGCTCATCAGGTATACAGGTTTTTAAAGATGTGAACTACTCCTATTGAATGGTGGCCATGTGCTTGGAGACTATGGCAAAACACAGGAGATATGCATATCAGTGGCTCACCAAACTGCTTTATTCTTGTCTGTTTCAGAGGTCTGAGGAGAACAGAAAGCAGGCACAGCTTAGGCCTGACTTTCCTACCTTTGTGGTGGCATATCCTTTATGGAAGACAGTGGATGTTAGTTAAATATTTTCTTCAGTCTTTTCTGGGTGTTATAGATTGCGTTGTTGTTTGCTATTCAAATTCTTTGCTGTTGCCTCTTTGTATGGGAGGACTCTATACTCTCCCTGTTCCCATCATCCTCCAAGGCATCAGGCTTGGTCATGTGATTTGCACTGATTAATTTTTGGTCCAATATGTCATTACCTAGCAGAATCTTTGAGACAGTATATGTTCCTATCTTTATCATTTCCTTGATAAGCTATTATATATTACATTGTCCACTCAGAAAACGACACAGTAGAATGTAAATTCATAGTGTGCATGTTGCACAAGGGGAAAATCAGATTTGGGGGCTGCAAGCTACTGAGACCTGGGATTGCTTGTTATCATAGCACGAATTAGCTGAAACTGATCTACTTGACAAAAAACAAACACAGGAAACCCTCCAAAATTTAGGGACCTCCTCATGTCTTTAAAACTCTTTTAAGAATTTGAAATTGAAACATCTTGACCATGTATATAAATAAACAAGACAGTAAGCACCAGCTTGGCTGTTGCCTATGCCTATGTTCAAGTGCTATAACCACTGGTTTATACCTTGAACAGTTGAAATATGACTAGTCAGAATAAAAATGTGATATAAGTGTAAAATGTCCATTGATCTTTTGAGACTTAATGTAGAAAATGGGAGGTATTTTAGTTTTTATGACTTCATGTTGGGGTGATAAATGTTTTTAATTTGGTTGGTTAGAAACAAATACAAGCAACATTCATTTCTTTTATTTCACTTTACCTTTTATTTTTAATTTATTTTTTCTTTTTTATATTTTTTTCATGTTACATGTATATGTGTATTTGAGCATGTTTACATATTTGGGCACATGCGTGGGGAAGACATGTGCATATGGAAGCTCAAAGTTATGTCAGGAATCATCTGCATTGCTTTCCCACCCCATTGGCTGAGGCATGGCCTCTCAGTCAAGTCCAGAATGCTCAGATGTGGCTAATTTCTCTAACCAGCATTTTCTGGGGGATTGCCTGTCTCCTCCTTTCAAGGCTGGGATTATAGGCAGGCAGGCATGTCCACCCAGCATTTATGTGGGTTCTGGAAATTCAAACTTGGGCTCTTAAGCTTGTATTGACCACTGTCTGATTTCCCAAGGCATTCTTTTCAATTGTCAAGTCTGAAGTCTGCCAATAAAAGTTGGCTAAATATGAGGATCATGTAGAGTGTGTGTCTGCATATGAGAGAGAGACAGAGAGAGACAGAGAGAGACAGAGAGAGACAGAGACAGAGAGAGACAGAGACAGAGACAGAGAGAGACAGAGAGAGAGAACATATATGTGTGTGTCGCTGAGATTTGAGTGCATGTCTGTTGATGTTTCCCTGTGGAAGTTGCTTCCCACTTCACATCTTTTTCCCTTCTCGTGGATGAGGAGCCATTCACCCACAAGAAGAGAGGACCACAGTCAGCTCCTAGGGTCACAGGGATGACTAAGTAAGACAAAGAACATAAGTCATTTGGTTGTGATCAATGACCCTCTCTCAAAGTCATATAATAATATATTTTTGAAGAAATTCCTTTTCAAATCACAATTTCATTTCCAAATCACCCAAAGATCTGGATACTTGGACATGTGATATGAACTGGTATTTAATCTTTCTTGGGAAGATGAGAACAAACATTTATTTGCTCTGCACAGGATACTTGTGACAGACTTTCATCTTTTGAAATGGTTGCACCCAAGTCTACCTTATTGAGCCAGTGAGTTTGTTTGTGCTATAGGAGCATAGGTGAAGGGTGATCTATAGCATCATGGTCATGGGTAATTCAGAATGGCTGCATCACAGGAGAGAACACCCTAGTGTGAGTGATGACTGAGGAAGCTGTACCCTCCAGGTCCCTGAGCAAGTGGCAGACAACTCCACTGGAGTGTCCTCTCACCATTACTTGCTTATTGTTTCCATGGCCTTAGGGGAGAGGTATTCATGGGTCTTAACACCTGAGGTGGTTAGTGCCCTTAGCTTCTTGGGTGTTAGGAAACTCCCTCCTTCCTCCTGAAGGGACTGTTTGACTTCTGAGGAAACAGCTATGCAAAAAGGTTCAAAGTTAATATAGGAAGAACATTGGGATCTTTGCAGCCCACTTGTAGACGCTGGCTTCTTAGGAGAGTAGAAAATAGATTTGAATCCCTCATGACCCTGATTTAATTAGTCACTGTTTAGAAAATACAAATGGCTTAGGCATTCTAATGGATTATATTGCAGTGTCCATCTTGAAATCATTCATCTTTATTGATTCTTTTGACACAGCTTGCTTGAAATATATACAAAGCAAATTCTCTGTGGAGCACAAATTACCCTCCTTTATGAATCCACACAAAGATGCCAGTTCAGTTTATTTTTTCCCCTGATGTTGGGTCCAGGAGATAGATTGGGCCAATTGAAGAAGGTGTATCTTACTGGTTTGAGACATTCCTGTGTAGATTGTCCCCTTCTTCAGGTAGGTAAGCAGATTCATCTCTCTATATTTGTTTTCTACATGTTTAGAATCCTTTAAACCCTTAGCACAGCATTTCTCAACCTGTGTGTTTGTGACCCCCCCCCCTTTGAGGTTCAGTGACTCTTTCACAGAGGTCATTTATCCTCCATGCCAGATATTTATATGATGATTCATAACGGTAGCAAAATTATGGTCATGAAATAGTAACAAAAATAATTTTATGTTTGGGGGTCCCAAAACACAAGGAACTGTATTAAAGGGGCACGGCATGAGGAAGGTTGAAAAGCACTGCCTTGGCATCTACAGACAGTGATGTGGGAGGGTCCTAAGGATGATGAACATTATGGCCTGTTGATCAGGCCCCCTCATGTTACAGACTGAGTACTAGACTAAGTACAGGACTATGTTAGACATTGTTCATGTGTGTGGCTGTCATATCACCATCACCGAGAGTCTGTCACTTCTTCCTGCCAGTAAAACAGGTGTATACAAAGTAGAGATCAGGTCCAGCTTCCTAAGGGACATAGTAAGGATGCAGGATTGAGGCCCTGTGACTGCTGTTCCTATCACCCAGAGACAGCCTCTGGTTAGGTGCTAAAGAACAAACTAGGCACCATGCTGAGCACTTCGCCTGCATCCCCCCCCTCCCCACAGTTCATCTCTCTGGACACCCTGGTCTGCTTCTTACATAAAACAAATCCTGGAACAGGTGATCCAGGCTGTTGGTGGTTCTCTCAAAGCCCCAGGAACTCAGCTGTTCTCTTATTCTGCCTCTCTACACGTCAATAGTTCAAAAGGGCTGCTTGAGTTCCTGTGATCACATCCACATACCTATCAGTAGAGAAGGAGGTAGAAGGGACCTGTCAGCAGCAAGAAGGTAGAAGAATCTGCCCACAGCTTTTTTTCCTTGGTATTTTTTTTAATTTAAATTTTAAAACAAGCTTGTTTTACATGTCAATCCCGATTCCTGAACCTTCCCATCCTCCCCTGTTTTCCCCCCAACCTCTATCCCATCCCATTTCTGCTCCCAAGGGGGGTGAGGCCTTCCATGGGGAGTCTTCAACATCTGTCATATCATTTGAAGCAGGGCCTAGGCCCTATCCCATGTGTCTAGGCTGAGAGAGTATCCCTCTATGTGGAATGGGCTCCCAATGTCCATTTGTACACTAGGGATAAACACTGATCCACTACTAGAGGCCCCATAGACTGCCCAGTCCTCCTAACTGACACCTACATTTGGGGGTCTGTGTCATTCCTGTGCTGGTTTTCCAGCTATCAGGTTGGAGTTCACAAGCTCCCCATTGTTCAGGTCAGCAGTTTCTGTGGGTTTCTCCAGCCTGGTCTTGACGCTTTTGCTCATCACTCCTCCTTCTTTGCAACTGGATTCTAGGAGTTCAGCTCAGTGTTAAGCTGTGGGTGTCTGTTTCTGCTTCCATCAGCTACTGGATGAAGGCTCTAGGATAGCATATACGATAGTAATCAATCTCATTATCAGGGAAGGGTATTTAAGGTAGCCTCTCCACTATTGCTTAGATTGTTAGTTGGGGTCATCCTTGTAGATCTCTGGACATTTTCCTAGTGCCAGATTTCTCTTAAAGCCTATAATGGCACTCTCTATTATGATATCACTTTTCTTGCTCTTCACTATTCTTTCCCTGACTCAATCCTCCTGCTCTCTCATGCCCACCTCTCCCCTCCTCTTCCTCCTAACTCCCTCTCCCCTTCCCCCATGCTCCCAATTCGCTTAGGGGATCTTGTCCCTTTCCACTTCTCTAGGGGACCATACATGTCCCTGTTAAGATACTTCTTGTTTACTAGTTTTTCTGGCGGTGTGAATTATAGACTGGCAATCCTTTGCTCTATGTCTAAAAACCATATATGGGTGAATACATACCATGTTTGTATTTTTGTGACTGGGTTACCTCACTCACGATGGTTTCTTCTAGTTCCATCCATTTGCTTGCGAATTTCAAAATTCCATTGTCCCCTCCACCCAATGAGTAGTACTCCATTGTGTAAATGTACCACATTTTCTCCATCCATTCTTTAGTTGAGGGGCATCTAGGTTGCTTCCAGGTTCTGGCTATTACAAATAATGCTGCTATGAACATAGTTGAACAGATGTCCTTGTTGTATGAATGTGCATCTTTTGGGTATATGCCTAAGAGTGGAATTATTGGATCTTGAGATAGACTTATTCCTATTTTCCTGAGGAACAGTGATACTGATTTCCAAAGTGGCTGTAGGAGTTTGCACTCCCACTAGCAGTGGAGGAGTGTTCCCATTTCTCCACATCCTCTCCAGCATAAACTGTCTTTGGTGTTTTTGATTTTAGGCATTCTGGCAGGAGTAAGATGGTATCGCAGAGTTGTTTTGATTTGCATTTCCCTGATGGCTAAGGGTGTTGAGCACTTTCTTAAGTGTCTTTTAGCCATTTTAGTTCTGTACCCCACTTTCTAATTGGATTACTTGGTGTTTTGGTAACTAGTTTCTTGAGTTCTTTATATTTTGGAAATCAGCCCATTATGTGGGCTGACATTTTGTCTTGTTGACTGTGTCCTTTGCCTTACAGCAGCTTTCCAATTTCAGGAGGTCCATTTACTAATTGTTGATCTCAGTGTCTGTGCTACTGGTGTTTTGCTCATTAAGTGGTCTCCTGTACCAATTTGTTCAAGGGTACCTCCCACTTTCTCTTCTAAGAGGTTCAGTGTGGCTGGATTTATGTTGAGGTTTTTGATCCATTTGGACATAAGTTTTGTGCATGGCAATAGATATGAATCTTATCTGCAGTCTTCTATAAGTCAGCATCCCTTTATGCCAGCACCATTTATTGATGATGCTTTAATTTTTCCATTGTATAATTTTAGCTTCTTTGTCAAAAATCAAATGTTCGTAGGTGTGTGGGTTATTATCAGGGTTTTCTATTTGATTCCATTGGTCTTCCTGTCTATTTTGGGGCCAATACCAAGCTTTTTTTCAGGACTAAAGCTCTATAATAGAGCTTGAAGTCAGGGATGGTGATGTCCCTGGAAGTTCCTTTATTATACAGGGTTGTTTTGACTATCCTGTGTCTTTTGTTTTTCTATATAAAGTTGATTAATATCCTTTCAAAGTCAGTGAAGAATTGTGGTGGGATTTTAATGGGGATTGCATCGAATCTGTAGATTGCTTTTGGCAAGATTGCCATTTTCACTATGTTGATCCTACCTATCCAAGAGCATGGAAGATCTTTCCATTTTCTGTTATCTTCTTTAATTTCTGTCTTTAAAGACTCAAAGTTCTTATTATATAGGTCTTTTACTTGTTTGGTTAGCATTACTTCAAGATATTTTATGTTGTCTGTGGCTATTGTAAAAGGTGATGTTCCTCTGATTTTTTTCTCAGCCCCTTTATTGTCTATATAAGTAGAGCTACTGTGGGTTTTTTTTTTTTTTTTGAGTTAATCTTGAATCCTGCCACTTTGCTGAAGGTGTTTATCAGCTGTAAGAGGTCCCTGGTAGAGGTTTTTTGGGTTGCTTAGGTAAATTATTATATTATCTGCAAATAGTGAAAGTTTAATTCTTCCTTTCCAATTTGTATTCCTTTGATCTCTTTTTGTTTTCTTATTGCTCTAGCTAGTCCTTTAAGTACAATATTGAAGAGCTATGGAGAGATATGGACAATCTTGTCTTGTTCCTGATTTTAGAGGAATATAATTTAGTTTCTCTCCATTTAGTTTGATGTTGGCTGTTGGTTTGCTGAATATTGCTTTTATTATGTTTAGGTATGTTCCTGTTATTCCTGATATCTCCAATATCTTAATCATGAGGGGTATTGGATTTTGTCAAAGGTGTTTTCAGCATCTAGTGAGATGATCATGTGGTTTTTCTTTTTCAGTTAGATTATATGGTGGATTACATTGATAGATTTTCGTATGTTGAACCATCCCTGCATCCCCAGCATGAAGCCTACTTGGTCATGTTGGATGATTTCTCTGATGTGTTCTTGGATTTGATTTGCCAGTATTTTATTGAGTATTTTTGCATCAATGTTCATGAAGGATATTGGTGTGTAGTTCTCTTTCTTATTTGTGTTTGTATGTGACTTGAGTACTAAGGTTGCCCACAGCTTCTTAAATGGATATTTCTAGAAGTTGTGTATAACACTTCTACTTATATGAAATTGACTAGTGCTTAGTCACATGGTTTCATGACAGTAGAAGAGGAAAAGGAGACAGTCTCTTTATTTTGAATAACTGTATCCCTGTGAAAAACTGGGAGCCCTCCTGATATGAAAATGAGAGAGAAAAATTCCTAGGTAGAGAATTAATATTTATTTCCTTGTATCTTTTATTAACAATCATGAAATAGAAAGTTTTATGGCTTGTATCTAATAGTACCTGATAAGCCCCTCTACTCAACTAAAAGAAGGGTGGTGTATCTACATTTTAGAGAAGGAGTTTAAGCTGAGAATTTTGATTTTCTTATAAGTCAAGTCATAATAATAGCTGTTGGTTTTACTTTGAATGGCTTATGTGCATTTTGGTCACTGAGGTTCCTCAAGCCCCAGGAAGTTTTAGCTCTTCTATGCACAGTTTTATATTTGAGTATCAGGAAACTTGTCCAAGGCTACAGTCTGTTAAAGGAAGGAAAGAATTGGTGGTAGAAACTCAATCTCAAACTCCAGCTCTGAGTAGTGCCAGAAACTTCTGAATTGTTTTGTCCCCTTCATCCTTTCCTCTACCAACTCTGACAAATGGCTTCATACTCAGTGGCTTGGAGCTTTCCCTTTTACTGTCCCACAGTTATGGAGGAGAGAAGCCATGTGGGTGTGGCTGGATTCTCCCTTCCATGCTTCATACATCTAAAACCACCATCTGTGTAACCTAAGCACATCTCTTTATTTTAGCATGAGCTAGTTAATGACCTTAATTACTAATAGCTCCAAAAGTCCCTTCCTCCATGTAATATAACAAACAGGTTTGAAGGATCAAGATGTGGACATCTTTGGGGCAGGGTGATGAGTTTCATCTACCATGGACTGTGAACCTTTTACATCACAGCTCAGTGCACATGTGCAGTAGAGGAGGCTGAAATAAGTCCCACCAAGCAATACTTACTTATTCTATTCTATTTTATGACTTCATTTTTAAGAAATGGTGGTCATGACCCAGAAAATTGATTTTATGACCCTCAGGCTAAAAAGAAAAATCACCACAAAACCTTCTCTATTTCTACTGCTATTTTCTCCATCTGCTCATCTCCCTCTCTTCTCTGGATTATAATGGAAAGATGACCCTGTTTCCCAAAGGCTGTCCACCTGTTTTTTTCTCATCCTCCTCTTTCCAGGCTCCAGCAGAGGAAGCTCTCCAGTTTTCTACCTAAGGCCTTAAATTATGCATGCACTACGCAGTCCCAGCAGTTAGCATTCCCTACAACCACTAACCAGGAGCTTTGATGGTTTCCAAGACTCATATCTGAATCATGCTCTTTGAAATCCCAAGGTTATAGAAGAATTGGAACTTGTAAGATGGCACATCATTGTAACTTTGATCCACTAGTAGCCTGAATTGTGAAATTTCACAGAGGACAGGCAGAGAGCACCCTTATCAATTAGTAATGTCTGCTCTGGACACAGGAAAGGCATGACACAGCTGCTAGGCTTTTGCCATCTTTGGGACCATGTCTGTTACAACTATCTTTCCAATTAGCAAAAAATATATATAAGAACAAATAAAACCAGAGAGGAGAAAAATAAAGCTGGACTGGATAGGACTTTTAAGAAGAAAACCATATCTTCTATTTGTGTGGAGAACGAGATGAAAAAGACAGCAATTTGTAGGAGGCTAGGGAAGAGCAATGATTTTTGTCACCAGGGAGTGTAGAACTGGGAAGGATACAAATCACGTCCTTGGGCTAACAGAATTCTTAGCTCATTAAAGCCTATTGCGGCTTTTACAACCATCCCCAGCATCATGAAACTGTGCTTTATCATCTCGACAGCTCTTTGCCTTCCCTTAGCTGTTCCTTCTTCTTCTCAGAGCAGGGATCACAAGCTCGAATGCCAGCAGGAAGCAACATTGCATGTGAATGGTGTGTGGAGTCAGGCTGCCTGAGCTCAAGTTCTAGCTCCCTCACTTACTGTGACCTTGATGTTGAACAACTTATTTAACCTTGGGGTCTTTGAAAGCTGTTCACATTGTGTGTGGGTGCCAGGGAAATTGAGAGACATTTGTCATTGGATGCCTGTGGATATTTCCCTCTTCCTTGTCAGGGCTTTTAAAAGAACAAGAGAGATTTCCACATGTGATGAGCATGTTGTGACTGATAAGTGGCAGTCATCACTGCTTAGTTAGAACGGTCGGCTCTTGTTTGCACCATGGCTTTGCCATGCTTCAGGTAGTCATTCAATGTTTTCTTCAAATGCACAGTACAGGTCAGATGGCAGCTTCACTTGCTGTCCCTCTCAATGCTTAGCAGAGTGGACTGAACAGCATCTATGTGCTGTGCTCTCCTCTGCCACACCCACAGTCTTCTCTCTCTCAAAGGGCTGTAGGACTGTTCCCGCATCTTCAGTAGATGTGCTGACCCCTATTCAGACTTTTTAGAGGAGGAGTAGCTGCAGGACTGTATGGCTAGGTTTCCAATACTATTCCTTGGACCTGGATACCTGCCCTGCCCCGTCCCCCCTCCAGCACACGCTCCCTGTGAAATTCCTTGGACTTAACAAATATACCCCTATCTTGGCCTGTGAATGTGTTGTCATTGTCTTATAGGATACCTGTCCCGTATGTGTCTTCTTGATTTTTGTCGTTAATTACTTCTTTGTTCAAGTGTCACTTTTCAGAGATGGCCACATTTTCTTACATATGGCCCCCACCCTTGCTTTCTCTCCATCTTCCTGCTGTTTTTCTTCTGAGCATTTTGCCTCATCCTCTCATATTTGATCTTTAGTTTGGCTATTGGTTTTCTGTTTGTCTGCCCATTGCTAATGAAAGCCCCATCATAGATGGACCATGGCTACTGTGCCTGGATCCATGTCCAATACAAAGTAGAATTCCAACAGCATTGGTTGAAAGAGTAGATGAACAGAATGCATTTAGCATATTTTAATGGAGGATTCCTATGTATCAGGTTTCAGCACACACAAATTGACCAGAATGAGACACCGTCCCACCACCTTGGACTTTTTGCGGTTGATTAAGAGAAAGAGCCAGAAGTTGGCCCTGGTGGTGCAAGCCTGTAATCCCAGCCATACTGGAGAATGAGGCAAGAAGATCACATTTGTCTTGTCTGCAGAGATGTTCAACATACGCCTGAGCAGCTTAGCAAGACCAGGTTGTAAAAAATAATATAAAAAGGGCTGGGTAGGAGTGGTAGCCTATCCCTGCAAGCTCAGCATTTAGGAGGCAGAGGCAGGACAATCACAAATTTGAGAGCCCCCATGAGCTATAAAGTTAGACCCTACCTCAGAAACAAACAAAACCCCGACAGACAAGCATCTAAGTCCCCAGTGCAATGTGGAGACTATATGAGAAAGGATAGGGTTGTGGACCCTATGTAGTCTAGGACCTTCTAGAGAAAGATTGAGCTGAAGACCCAGGGGGATGAAAAATATTTTCTGGGCTGAGCTGGACAGTTAGTCAATCCCTGAAGACTTCTCTGACGTCTACTTTCACTTATAGTAGATACACTGTAGGCCTTGGCATTTCTAAATGGTGGGGATTTAAGGCTGAAGGGAGAATTGCTTTTTAAAAATACTTTAGCAGTTTTGCACTTGGACCTCTCTGCTCCCCTATTTAGTGGTCTGAAGGGGTTTAAACTGTCCTAACTACCAATGTTTCAGACATGATGGTATGTGACTTCTCAAACTAGGTAATTAAGATACCATGGCCTTGGTTTGTGCTTTGCAGTTTGGATAACTTGCTGTGAGGGCACCTAACTGCCATGTTGTGGGGGTACTTAAGCAGCTGTGGGGAGACCCACAGAGGTCGTGGGCTAGCATTTAGTGTCACTTCAGAACATTTTTGGAAAGGACCTTCCTGTTTCACTTTGAGGGGGACATTACAGAAAGAACTTCCTGGGACAGGAACTCCTGTGTTGGCAAAACTGCTCTCATCATGGCCAGGAAGTAAAGAAAGGGCTTCTTCACACTACAACCCTCTTCTATAGTAAGTCTTTCTTGGAGTGCCAGCTCCCAAATAATGACATGGAGACTTATTAATTATGCAAGTTTGACCTTCTCTTAAGCTTATTTCTAACTATCTTTTATAACTTGAATTAGCCCATTTCTATTAATCTATGTGTTGGTATGTGGCTTATGGCCTTTATCTCTCCTCCTAAATGTCCTGCTTCCTCTGCCTTTGGCTAATAATCCCACCTTTCGTCTTCCTCAAGAAGTCTTTGTCCCCAGAAGTCTTGCCTAACTTCTTCCTGCCTAGCTATCAGCCATTCAGCTCTTCATTAAACCAGTCACAGTGACACATCTTCATACAGTGTAGAGGGATATTATGCAAGACAAAGGGGAGATACAGTATAGACATGATAGGATAAAAGGGTGGATTGTTGAGTCTACTTTTGAACAACCATTAATCTCAGATATTTTGCATTGATAAGGATTTTTATATATTATACAAATTTAAGGTTATTTTTCTTAGAACACACTGTACATATGTTTCTACTCTTGCTTAAGGCATTGTAACTATGCAGCTCATTTAACAATGCAATGTAAATTACTAGACCTTAAAAGTTATTATTACAAACTATTTAGGATAATAAAGAAATATAGGTTAGTAGTTAGTCATCTATAACAATCAAACTTGTAGTCATATTAGATATATTTTCAAGGCCACACACACACACACACACACACACACACACACACACACACACATATATATATATATATATATATATTAGATAGATAGGTGATCTTCAAATACTTCAAAGACCCACAGACTATGGCATTTAAAATATTTTAATAGCATAAGGCTTTTCATGACAATGAGGCACATCTTCTTCTGGAAGCTCCAATTTACTTCAAAAAAGGATGATGGACATTGAAGAACCTCTGTAAGTAGTTTGCTTTCTTTGTGGCAAAAGCTAGCCATTTGGGCAAGAAACTGTCCTTGCCTCAACTACTGACAGTATGCTGTCCAAAATGGACAAACAGGACACAAGAAAGTGACTGCCAAATTTTGTCAAAACAGGATAGGACAGTCCTTCAAAAATTCCTGTTTCACAGAAAAGTATTTCAGATATTCTAAGCCTATAGGCCAAATATGGATACCCCAACATTATGGAGGAAACTTGGGTGACTGTCCAGGCAGCCAGCTGTTTCTGCCATTTCTCAAAAGTTTTGGAAGTTGCTTGTTCTGTACTTCCTGTTTACTCAGGTAATATTATATCCTTATTGTGTTTTTGAGGGGGTTGAAGACTAGAAAGTTATAGTTACAGTTTCCCTTAGTCATGATAGAAAGCAAATTAGGTACAAAACTTTGGACTCATCAAGAGAGGATAGGTAATGGAGTATTTTCTCTGAGTTTGTAAATACAAATGGACTGGACATTGTG